>NC_042615.1:369171811-369420419 GCF_901001135.1 Rhinatrema bivittatum
AAACAAGAATATCAAAGCCGATGCATTGTCTCGATCTTTTGTCAGTGAAGACGAGGAGGAGCCTCTACAGAACATTATTGATCCAGCTCGCATCATTCTCTCGGCAACCTTTTTGGTTCCAGTCGGAAAAACTGTGGTACCCAGTAGACTCCGCAATAGGGTACTGAAGTGGGGGCATGATTCTCAGTTGGCTGGGCACCCAGGACGTAAACAAACACAAGATCTTCTTCAACAATATTACTGGTGGCCTGGGATGTACAAGGACATTCGCGCGTACGTAGATTCCTGCCCTGTATGTGCGCAGCATAAGAATCCGGTGGGGAGACCTTGGGGGCAGTTACAACCACTTCCGGCACCGACGAGACCATGGACTCACATCTCCGCCAACTTTATTGTTGACCTGCCTGCTTCAGAAGGACATACTGTAATTTGGGTAGTGGTCGATCGATTCTCCAAGATGGCTCATTTTACACCACTACCCGCCCTTCCCTCTGCTCCCCGTTTGGCTCAATTATTCATGTTACATGTGTTCCGACGTCATGGACTACCCCTGCACATCTCATCTGACCGAGGATTGCAATTCACAGCCCGATACTGGCAGATCTTCTGTGCCAAGTTTCATATTGCTTTAGACTTCACCACCGCTTTTCACCCTCAAGCCAACGGGCAGGCAGAACGGACTAATCGTGCTCTAAAACAATTCTTGTGCTCCTATGTTAATGCTCGACAGGATGATTGGGCAGCATTGTTGCCCTGGGCGGAATTCTCTCATAACTTCCACACCTGTACCTCGACTGGGTCTTCTCCTTTTCAAATTGTCTCCGGTCAGCAATCTACACCACCGGTGCCTCTACTCCTGTCTGTCCCCTCTCCGGCGGTCCAGCTTACTGCCACACAGTTAAAGCAACTTTGGATATACACCCGACAGATGCTACAAAGGGCCGCACATACTGCAAAAAGATTCGCTGACCATCATAGGAGACCTGCACCACAATTTCATCCAGGAGAGAAGGTGTAGCTCAGCACCAGAAATATCCGTTTGAGGGTCCCATCGATGAGACTGGCTCCCCGCTATATTGGCCCTTTTCCTGTGACCTATCAACTACGTCTACCCGCCTCACTACGTATCCACAATGCCTTTCACGTATCTTTGTTGAAACCATTGCTCCTCAAATGGCCCTCTCGGAAGGTTCCTGTTTCTCCACAATTGCAGTTGGAGGAAGACACGACTTATCAAGTCCGGGAAGTTCTCGATGTCCAGAGATGAGGTCGTAGATGGGAGTAACTCCTAGCTTGGGAGGGATTTGGGCCAGAAAAGAATTCTTGGGAGCCCACTACTAACATCCTTGATAAGGATCTTCTCAAGAACTTCTATATCACTCACCCAGGGAAACCCAAGCCTTCTAGGGGGAGGCCTAAAGGAGGTGGTACTGTTATGGCCGCCGGCCGCGGCAAACCGCGACCGGGGCTGGTCACTCACCAGCGCGGTGGGGCCAACCGCCGACATTGAGGCCGGCGTTGGCAGGCCTTTTCCGCGGCAGCAGCTGCCGCCTCCAACATGGCCACGGCGTCCTCTCCATGCAGCTAGCCCCGCCCCCTGAAGTGTCCTAGGGCCGCGCGGGCAGCAGTAGCCAGGATTTAAAGGAGCCTCTACAGGAAGTAGGTTGGGGTTCCTTCCTGTAGGCTCCATCTCCGGGGAACTATTTAAGGCAAGGTCTGAGCCTTCAGACCTTGCCTTGGCTTCTTGGCTCTCGTGGTTCGTTCCTGAGTTTGTTCCTGCGTTTGACCCTCCATGCCTGATTCCCGGACTGGCTGATGTTCTTCCTCTGGCTCTCGACCCCTGGACTGGCTGTGGTATATTCTGGCTCTCGACCCCTGGACTGGCTGTGGAGTATTCTGGCTTTTGACCCCTGGACCGGCTGCGGAATATTCTTTGGTTCTGCGGATATTCCCTTGGTATTGATCTCTGGACTGTGCATAACGATTCCTCGACCTGCTGGAGGTGCCAGCTTCTGATCCCACGACCTGCTGGAAGCGCCAGCTATCTGGACCACACAACCTGCTGGAGGCGCCAGCTTCTGATCCCACGACCTGCTGGAGGCGCCAGCTATCTGGACCACACGACCCGCAGGAGGCGCCTGCATCCAGATTTCTATCTTCCACCTCTTGTGATCCTCGGGATTGGCCTCGCCTTTTGACGGTGGGACGTACGTTCATTGCCGGACCAAGGGTCCACCTCCCAAGTCATAACAGGGGATCGCTCAGGGCATTGGTGCCGGGTCTTGGCATCATATTGGAAGAGAGAACATTTCAACATTGACACCTTGACCCTACTTAATGGTTGATGTGCTTAATACATCTGCCACTAGTATAAAGATACAAGTATTAGTTTGAACAGGTTTGTTTTTTTAATACATTCCTTAGGAAAAATTCTCTCAGTTATTTGAAACTAGTAACATAAACAAACATGATCTGGAGCTAGGATTGTCAACTGTGGTTGAACTTTTTCCTGGAGGTTTCATCATATGACTTAAAGATTAAGATATAATTTTCATGATCAGCTATTGTACCTGTGTATTGTCCTCTGGCATGATAATATCAATAGGATGTTTTCTTTTTTTTTTTTTTTCTTTTCTTCTTTTGTCTGTTTCTTTCTTTTTATTCTTTCTCTTTTTCTGTTTCTTGTCATTTTTCTACTTGTCTCTTTTCAGTTTCTCCCTTTCTTTTGTTGTCCTCTTCTTTTTTTTCCAATGTCCGAACATTTGTGAATTTAGTTACAATCACGACGTGTGTATTATTTCACTTTGGTTTGATCATGTATAGTGATTTGTACTCCTACTGTACGTACCTTGGTTGTTTTGTTATAAAACTTCAATAAACAATTGTCACCAAAAAAAAAAAAAAGATATAATTTTCATGGACACTGTTTATTCACAGTTTTCTATCAGTAGAAAATAAACACTAATGTACATGTATCTGATTTTGTGCACACAAAATTTAAGTACATGGCATAAAGAGAGAGCAATCTGAAAAATAACTGGTAATGTGGTGAATCTTATTTTTAAAAAGTGATTATATTTGCTTTACTTTTTAATGCATTTTGAATTGCTTTCTGTATGAGAGTATATGAATATATTAAAATATACAACTTAATATGCAATCTGAAAATAAATGATATATCCAACATACTTCGGTAATTAGATATCTTTGTTCATCTGACTTTCTCCATAAATGTTTATAATTGTATAAAATGATTAGATTATATTTTCTGTGAATATATACAACTAATAAGAAGATGGTAATAAGCTATCTCAGATTCACTGTTCAGCATTCTTTTTTTTTTTTTTTTGCTTTTTGAGACTTCCTAATAAGTTTCTTCAGGCTTGCTCATTCCAGCGTCCTGGAGTTTGACCTTTAATTCCTGGCAGGTTGACAGCCCTATCTGGAACATTATGTTTAATCAATTGCTGAAAATGATTTCCACAAAAGAACTGGCCAAAGACTTTAATCCATTAACCCTGTAGCTAGGGATTGGTAAAACTGAACTCAAACCAGAATAATATCAGTCTGAACAGAGACAGAAAAAATAAGCAGATTTTGCTATGATATGTGATACAAATCTTTTCGATTTTATTCCATGAATCCTGGTATGGGGGTCACATCTATGGACATTTGCAAAGGATGTGATGAAATCTCTTGATCTTCAGAAAACTGAAGCATTTTGAATTGTTCCAGCAATAGATTTTGTAAAACATTTATAACAGTTGCCTTATTTATTTATAAATGGTTTGCAAATGTTCATCAAGCCTTTGGAATTTTTCATGGCTTTTTTTTACATTTTAAACTGATGAAGAGCCTGTTACTCCTGAAAGCTAGGAATGCATTAAATTGATACAATAATAAGGGATCACTTTATATTTCTTTTGTTTACCTTTATTTCCACACTTTAAAATGGACTAATACAGCAAATACACTGCTAGGATTTTCAGTATATATTGGAATGATGTTATAGTTTCATGTTTTATTAATGATTTAGATTTCCATATTATGACTGTAGCTGGCTTTGATGTATTTGTTGCCACTGTAATTCATCCAGGGCAAACTCTAGATGGGTGACATACATTAAAAGTAATAACTAAGACCTAGATTTATGAAAATGCACTAAATATCGCATGCGATAGGAAAAGGGGTGTGTTTTATGGTAATAGGCAGTTTATTGCAAAATGCACTATCTTAGTGCTTCGCATAGGTATTAGCACAAACTGCTGGAGATCCAGCCTAGCTATCAGGGCCCTTCTACAACCACTGTGGGTGAGAGAGAGAGAGAGCCTAGCCATAATGCTAGGCAGGTATTTATATCTCTATTTGAGGCCTACCTAGTCACTCGAGGTGAGGTTTACCCAGGTAGAGAGTCCATCAAGCTAGGTTGAGAGAACATTGCATAAATCTCATCTTTGGGTGAGATTCCCCACTCCGAAGATTATCAAATCTTCACAAGAGAGCAATGTTCTGTTCGTACATCTCACTTTGAATGTCAAAGTGGCCCCTAACCCCTATACTAATACCTAAACCTCACATCGAGTGACTAGGTAGGCCTCATATAGAGGTATAAATACCTACCTAGCATTAAGAACATAAGAACATAAGAAAATGCCATACTGGGTCAGACCAAGGGTCCATCAAGCCCAGCATCCTGTTTCCAACAGTGGCCAATCCAGGCCATAAGAACCTGGCAAGTACCCAAAAACTAAGTCTATTCCATGTAACCATTGCTAATGGCAGTGGCTATTCTCTAAGTGAACTTAATAGCAGGTAATGGACTTCTCCTCCAAGAACTTATCCAATCCTTTTTTAAACACAGCTATATTAACTGCACTAACCACATCCTCCGGCAACAAATTCCAGAGTCTAATTGTGCGTTGAGTAAAAAAGAACTTTCTCCGATTAGTTTTAAATGTGCCCCATGCTAACTTCATGGAGTGCCCCCTAGTCTTTCTACTATCCGAAAGAGTAAATAACCGATTCACATCTACCCGTTCTAGACCTCTCATGATTTTAAACACCTCTATCATATCCCCCCTCAGTCGTCTCTTCTCCAAGCTGAAAAGTCCTAACCTCTTTAGTCTTTCCTCATATGAGAGTTGTTCCATTCCCCTTATCATTTTGGTAGCCCTTCTCTGTACCTTCTCCATCGCAATTATATCTTTTTTGAGATGCGGCGACCGGAATTGTACACAGTATTCAAGGTGCGGTCTCACCATGGAGCGATACAGAGGCATTATGACATTTTCCGTTTTATTCACCATTCCCTTTCTAATAATTCCCAACATTCTGTTTGCTTTTTTGACTGCAGCAGCACACTGTACCGACGATTTCAATGTGTTATCCATTATGACACCTAGATCTCTTTCTTGGGTTGTAGCACCTAATATGGAACCCAACATTGTGTAATTATAGCATGGGTTATTTTTCCCTATATGCATCACTTTGCACTTATCCACATTAAATTTCATCTGCCATTTGGATGCCCAATTTTCCAGTCTCACAAGGTCTTCCTGCAATTTATCACAATCTGCTTGTGATTTAACTACTCTGAACAATTTTGTGTCATCTGCAAATTTAATTATCTCACTCGTCGTATTTCTTTCCAGATCATTTATAAATATATTGAAAAGTAAGGGTCCCAATACAGATCCCTGAGGCACTCCACTGTCCACTCCCTTCCACTGAGAAAATTGCCCATTTAATCCTACTTTCTGTTTCCTGTCTTTTAGCCAGTTTGCAATCCACAAAAGGACATCGCCACCTATCCCATGACTTTTTACTTTTCCTAGAAGCCTCTCATGAGGAACTTTGTCAAACGCCTTCTGAAAATCCAAGTATACTATATCTACCGGTTCACCTTTATCCACATGTTTATTAACTCCTTCAAAAAAGTGAAGCAGATTTGTGAGGCAAGACTTGCCCTGGGTAAAGCCATGCTGACTTTGTTCCATTAAACCATGTCTTTCTATATGTTCTGTGATTTTGATGTTTAGAACACTTTCCACTATTTTTCCTGGCACTGAAGTCAGGCTAACCGGTCTGTAGTTTCCCGGATCGCCCCTGGAGCCCTTTTTAAATATTGGGGTTACATTTGCTATCCTCCAGTCTTCAGGTACAATGGATGATTTTAATGATAAGTTACACATTTTTACTAATAGGTCTGAAATTTCATTTTTTAGTTCCTTCAGAACTCTGGGTGTATGCCATCCGGTCCAGGTGATTTGCTACTCTTCAGTTTGTCAATCAGGCCTACCACATCTTCTAGGTTCACCGTGATTTGATTCAGTCCATCTGAATCATTACCCATGAAAACCTTCCATTACGGGTACCTCCCAACATCCTCTTCAGTAAACACTGAAGCAAAGAAATCATTTAATCTTTCCGCGATGGCCTTATCTTCTCTAAGTGCCCCTTTAACCCCTCGATCATCTAACGGTACAACTGACTCCCTCACAGGCTTTCTGCTTCGGATATATTTAAAAAAGTTTTTACTGTGAGTTTTTGCCTCTACAGCCAACTTCTTTTCAAATTCTCTCTTAGCCTGTCTTATAGCATTATAGCTAGGTTCTCTCTCTTTCTTTCTCTCACTCTCATTCTCTCCTTCTCTCTCTCTCTCTTCCCCCCCCCCCCCCTCCCAGTGGTTGTAGAAGAGCCCTGATAGCTAGGCTGAATCTCCAGCAGCTTAACACTACTAAAACAGCATTTGTGAAAGTACGCATTAAAGCCGTGCAATATGGTTTCGCAAGTGATGAAGCCAGCCCACTTGGCCACAAATCCTGCCCCCAAACTCCTCCCCTTTTTCTAATTTACATCACACTATTTGTTATGGCATTTTCGCAAGCGTTAAAGGTATTTTTTTAATGTGGAAATGCCTTAAAGCATGCAAAAACGCCATATAGCACTTTAATAAATGACCCCCTAAATGCATTATTCATAGTTTTAACAAATTAGTTTGAGATAGCATTTTTAAGTGGTTTTCATATCCCAGTTTTCCATCTCACCTTATTTACTTAACCGATAAGACTGTATCCGCTTGACTTCTAATCGTAGAGAATTCAAAAAATTACTAAAAACTCATCTATTCATTCAAGCCTTTCAATTACAATAATATTTCTATAATTATCTTTATATGCACCTTACTTAACTTTTGTTTGTATATAAGTGTCTGTTTTTGTTTTTAAAAATTATGCATGTGTCTTGAACATTTGTAAACTGCCTAGCGGATATATTATATCCATTTGTGCGGTATATAAAACGTTTAAATAAATAAATAAATAAATAAATAAATAAATAAATAAATCATTGCTTTCTCCTCCTGGACTTTGTGACCCAAATGCCTGTTTTGTCTATATTACAATTCCTGGATCTATGGGCCTCATTTTCTAAAGTATCGCAGGCCTGTGGAGGGGTGGCTGAAACGGGGGGGGGGCTGCGCTAGCCGGCAGCGATCGCACCATCGCGGTGCGATCGCTGCCGGTTTCGCACCCAATAGCACCACCATAGGAGGTGAAGCTATTGGGAGCGAAATAGGCAGCGAAAAGGCACCTACCTTTTCACTGTCCACGGCGTCGGCGCAGAGTAGGCCCCGGTGACGCCCCGACTCCTCCTCTTCTGGGGTCGACTCTGCCCCGACTCCGCCCCCATCCTGGTATCGCACGCAATAAGGGACTTTTCACGTGCGAAAGGTCCCTTATCGCGTGCGAGTGGCTTGGAAAATGAGGCCCTATGAGTAGCTAAACTATTTCCTTTCATTCCTAGCATCTATGTACTCCTGAAATCAAAATCTGGTATATGCACTTACAAACCGTCCATTTTTAGTGACTGTACAAATAGAGTTGTAACTGAGAAATGGTTTCTACTCTGAAATTGCATAGCTGTCTATATAATATAGAATGTTTCTCTTACAGTATCATTATTTTAATTTGCAAAAGCTATTCTAAATCGACAATGGGAAATATTTGTCTTGCCATTGGTTAAGCTTATAGTTAAAAGTGAGCATTATAAGGCAGATCCTATTATATTCATTTTTAATATTGAATGTCAGCCTGCATTGAAATTCAGTGTCTATTGTCTGACTTGGTTTATTTATCCATATACAGAAAAGATGTAGATTTCTCAGGAAATCTGTAGACGACTCTAAATAAAGCAATAGGAGTTTTCTGCAGCTTACCCACACAATTTTACAAGTCTCCAATGATCTGTTTATGGCTGAATCCAAAGGCTTTTACTCAATCCTTATTCTCCTTGGTCTATCTGTTTCTTTTGACAGTGTTAGACACAACCTATTTCTTGATGCTTAGTCCTCACTTGAATTTTGGGACTCTGTCCTAGCTTAATATTTGACTTGCCACTTCCATTACTAGTGAATCCTCCTCTACATCCACCCTACTAGTAATTGCCAATTGGTGTTCCTCAGGGATCTGTCCTGGGCCATCTTCTACTCTCTCAATATCAATTCTCTTGGTGCTCTGACCTCCTTTCAAGATTTTCAGTAGTATCTTTATGTTGGTAACTCTCAGATCTGCCTCTTTATACCATAAATTTAATAAGGAAATCAGTCCCAAATTTTAGTCTGCTTGTTTGACATTGTTGCCTAGATGCCTCTCCTATACCTAATGTTTAACATGGCAAAGACAGAATTCTTTATCTTCCCTCTTTCTCTATTTCTGTGGATAACCCAGCCATCCTCCAAGTGTCCATTGTCCATAACCTTGGTGTCATATTTGATGGCTCTGTTTTCATATAGCCAAAACTCTACTAAAATGTGCCATTTCTTTCTCTATTATATCACTTAATTCTGAAAATACTACCTTATCTCTTATCCACTGTCTTTTCACTTCCTACTTAGACTACTACAACTTGCTCCTCACAGATCTCCCAATGAACTATCCTTCCAGTCAATCCAAAATTCAGCTGCAGAACTTAAAGAACCTTTTGCCTATGATGCTATCTTTTCACTACATTGACACTACATTGGCTCCTTATCTATTTCCACATACAATTCAAGTTTCTTTTACCCTTCAATAACAGCCTTCATTCTGCAGGTCCTCACTACCTCTTCTATCTCTCCATACATCCCTACTCATGAACTACACATTGGTAAGGTTACTCCTATTTATGCCCATTTCCTGCACAGAATACCAACTCCATGCTTTCCACCTAGCTGTACTGTAAGCTTATAATAAACTTCCTGAGTTGGTGTGACATGCTCCCTGTTTGGCCTTAATCGAATAGAAACCCACTTTTGAGGCTGATTTATATCTTAATCCCTGAACATCCCACTCACTGTCTTATTGTTTATTTACTATTCTCTTAATAAATGAAATCCCAAAGTCTCATTTGTTCTGTATCATTTGTCTTGATTATATTGTAGGCTCTACTAAGTAGGGACTGTCTTTTATGTGTTTTTCACAGGGCTGCATATGTCAATTAGTGCTATATAAGTGATGAATAGTTGTAATAGTACAGGTGGATGAACTATGTATCTCTGCTAAAGATCATCATCCATCATTCAACAGACCACTGAATAAAAATACAAACACAGAACATTTTAACACATGTAGTAATAATTCAGCACTCCTAACAGCATCATTTTTGAATATTTTTCTTAGCTAAAAGCAGTGACAACATCATTTTAACTAGAGATAGGCCTAATTTCTAAAAACAAGCTTCCTCCTTCCCTTTTGATCCTGGTGCTTCGTTGATCACAATACAAAAATTATTTAAGAGAAGGTGGATTGATGAAAATTCAACTCTTGAATCTCAAGCATGGATCAGATTATTTCTGAATCTTCTTACACTGAAATACCTCTGAAAGTACCTCTTCAAGTGTATTTATTTATTTATTTGTCTATTTATTTATTTATTTGGTTTCATTTACATTCCACAGCACCTACAAAATATTCACTAGAGAATGAAAACCAACTTTCATGGGGTTTTTTTGTGAATTATAATACTAAGACTTACAATTTTTATTTTTTTTAATACTTATATGCCAAAGCCAGAAGATATGCAGAGAAGTTCAGCCGGCATACACATGTATCTCCAGGTACAAGCACAAAAATGTTTTTTATAAAAAGGAGCAGGGAATGGGTGAGGTTTGGGCAGGCATGGGTGTTCCAGGATTTATGAATGAAACTAGCATGTAAATACGCACGCCAGGGTTGTTGCACTGCAATGGGAAAGAGCACAGGGGGAAATCCCCAGCACGGGACGAGTGTTGTGTGCCCTTGCAGTGAGACTGTCCTTGTCTGGGAAGGAGTGGAAACAAAGCCCCTGCCGACCTGCGCAGCCTCAGTGAGACCAACAATGCAAGGTTGGCCTCTGAGTAGTCCTCCGACCACTCCAAACCCTTTCAGACCTGCCGCAGGGAGCAGCAAAGGTGGTAGGCCAGACAGGAGGCAAGGGTGGACTTGAACCAAAGTTGAAGACTCAGATGCTGATGAAGACAGACTCAGACGAAGGTCAAACTCAGACGAAGATCAGACTCAGGCGAAGATTAGACAAGTTAAAATTATTAGACAAGATTAATCGGAGAAAATTCTTTTTCACTCAACGCACAATTAAGCTCTGGAATTTGTTGACAGAGGATGTGGTTAGTGCAGTTAGTGTAGCTCGGTTCAAAAACGATTTGGATAAGTTCTTGGAGGAGAAGTCCATTAACTACTATTAATCAAGTTTTCTTAGGGAATAGCCACTGCTATTTATTGCATCAGTAGCATGGGATCTTCTTGGTGTATTGGTAATTGCCAAGTTCTTGTGGCCTGGTTTGGCCTCTGTTGGAAATAGGATGCTGGGCTTGATGGACCCTTTGTCTGACCCAGCATGGGAATTTCTTATGTTCTTACAATATGTTCTGTCTGCAAACTCCTGCTCTTTGGCTTCCATACACAGGCATAGGAACTCACACACAGACACATATGCACACAAATGTACACATATGCACACACACACACACAGACACTGGCTTCCACACACACATACACACACTCATACAGGCTGCCAGACAATCACAGACACACACACACACACACACAGAGGCAGCCACACACAAACAGGCTCCCTCCAAAACATACATACATACATGCACACACAAATAGGCACACATACAAAAGTCAGGCTCCCTCCCTCACACATATACTCAAATCCACACACAGATTCCCCCACATGCAAATATGCATAGGTCTACAAACACACATACACACACACACACACACACAATAGAAAGGTTTACACATACGCAAGCTCCCTTATATGCATATACACAATTGCAGGCTTCCACACAGACACATGCGCACACAGCTCCCACATATACATTCACACACACACACACACATATATTTAAACATATATGCATACACAGATTCCTCCCAACATAAATACACCCAGGTTCTCATTCACATACACAGGGTCTCTTCAACCACTGTCTGATGTGGCATGATGTCCATGGCAGCCCTTTCCTTCTTTGGCTGCTGCAGGATGGGTTCCCATGGTGGTCATCCTGCATGCCTCTTCAACTGACACAGGATGGAGTCCTGCAGCAGCCAGCAATGGGAGATGTCTAATATGCTGGCAATAACAATTAAATGTTTTCTATGCCTAATAAAGAGTATAAAATTCAACATTTTTGCTTCTGTGATTAGAAAATGCATGAAATTCACCTGCAGAGTATGCAAGCAAACATTTATGTGCCTTTAGAGGCTACAAAGAAGGAATTGGCTAGTGAGAAAAATGCAAAGGTGAATGGATTTGATTTGAGCTTTATAACTAACATCTTAAAAGGTTCAGACTATGAAAATGCCAGTGATATTTGTTGAAGATATAGTTAAGCTCTGAAAAGAAAGGAACAAGGGAAAAGTGAAAACCACACGTTACCATATAGACGTTACATTTGTATGTCAGAAGAACTACTGAAAACTTTTTATTTACAAAATATGCCATAACCCTGTTATCCACCCCACACACAAAAAAAGTCATGTTAATCTGAAGACACCTCTTTAAATAAATCAGTGTCTGTGAGTCAGGATTGGTTTGGTGTCATCTTGAGATAACACCACAGCTGCCTCACCTCATTTCTGATAATGCATGTCCTTCAGTTGCCATTTTATCTCACACTTTATATTCAGTCATTAGTTTCTCTAGTCTAATTTGCTCCCCAATGTCAGTGTTTATAATTCCATGGAGATGAGCAACTGCATTGTCTAGACAAGATATTAATAATGTAGAATCATTTAAAGCATTAGTTGTAATATTTCTCATGTTGATATGTTCTATGAGATTATATGCATGTAAGGAGAATAGAAGTCTGACTCCTTGAGTCCTTCTTGTATTGAATGAACATATGTTGAATCCAAACAGATGCTTATAAAGGAAGTGAATTTTTTAAATACTGCCTATAATTAGAAACCCAGAAGTCTCCATTTAATACCTGTACTTCTCTCAAACGTGCACCCATGAATACTACTACTACTATTAATAATAATAATAATAATAATAATAATAATCATAATTTAGCATTATAATTGTGACATTGTGAGGGGCTTTTAGGGGATAAATGAATGCCATTTATTATTCCTATTGGGCTTGGATTGAAGAAAATTCAGACTTTAAATACATTTCAGGGATGGAGGTTTCATAGGATGAGTCTTGCCTGAACAAACCTGTGAATGAGCATTTCCAATCCCATCTTTATTAATTTATTAATGTGGTTTATTTGTATTCAGTTGGTTTTTGCTGAAATTTACAGAACAAGTTTCTTGTTTAGTCATCAATAGTCATCCAGATCATTTATAAATATATTAAATTTATAAATGATCTGGAAAGAAATATGACGAGTGAGATAATCAAATTTGCAGATGACACAAAATTGTTCAGAGTAGTTAAATCACAAGCAGATTGTGATAAATTGCAGGAAGACCTTGTGAGACTGGAAAATTGGGCATCCAAATGGCAGATGAAATTTAATGTGGATAAGTGCAAGGTGATGCATATAGGGAAAAATAACCCATGCTATAATTACACAATGTTGGGTTCCATATTAGGTGCTACAACCCAAGAAAAAGATCTAGGCGTCATAGTGGATAACACATTGAAATCATCAGTTCAGTGTGCTGCGACAGTCAAAAAAGCAAACAGAATGTTGGGAATAGAAAGGGAATGGTGAACAAAATGGAAAATGTCATAATGCCTCTGTATCGCTCCATGGTGAGACCACAACTTGAATACTGTGTACAATTCTGGTTGCTGCATCTCAAAAAAGATATAATTGCGATGGAGAAGGTACAGAGAAGGGCTACCAAAATGATAAGGGGAATGGAACAGCTCCCCTATGAGGAAAGACTAAAGAGGTTAGGACTTTTCAGCTTGGAGAAGAGACGGCTGAGGGGGGGGACATGATAGAGGTGTTTAAAATCATGAGAGGCCTAGAAACGGTAGATGTGAATCGGTTATTTACTCTTTCAGATAATAGAAAGACTAGGGGGCACTCCATGAAGTTAGCATGTGGCACATTTAAAACTAATTGGAAAAAGTTCTTTTTTACTCAATGCACAATTAAACTCTGGAATTTGTTGCCAGAGGATGTGGTTAGTGCAGTTAGTATGCTATGTTTAAAAAAGGATTGGATAAATTCTAGGAGCAGAAGTTCATTACCTGCTATTAAGTTCACCTAGAAAATAGCCACTGCCATTAGCAATGGTAACATGGAATAGACTTAGTTTTGGGGCACTTGCCAGGTTCTTATGGCCTGGATTGGCCACTGTTGGAAACAGGATGCTGGGCTTGATGGACCCTTGGTCTGACCCAGTATGGCATGTTCTTATGTTCTAATGGTTAAACAGATTACTTTTATAATATATCGGCACCATTGGTCGGATGCTCCTACCATGTGACAGGGGCTGACCAATGGCACCAGTAGCCCCTGTGACATAGTAAGGGCAAAGGCTATTGGCGCCATTTTGATTACTGGCAGCCAACGGTCCGACTGCAGGAGGTCGCTCCCGGACCCCCGCTGGACCACCAGGGGCTTTTGGCAAGGCTTGGGGGACCCTCCTGACCCCCACAAGACTTGCCAAAAGTCCAGCGGGGGTCTGGGAGCGACCTCCTGCACTCAGACTGTCGGCTGCCAGTATTCAAAATGGCGCCGATAGCCTTTGCCCTTTCTATGTCATAGGGGCTACCGGTGCCATTGGTCAGCCCCGTCACATGGTAGGAGCACAATATGGCGCCAGCCATCCAGTGCTCCTACCATATGACAGGGTCCGGCCAATGGCACGGATACCCTATCACATGGTAAGGGCAAAGGGCCATTGGCGCCATTTTGATTAGTGGCAGCCGACGGCCCAGGAGTGGGAGATCACTCCAAGGACCCCCACTGGACCACCAGGTACCTGTAAAAATATTTTTGGGGGTCGGGCATATGGGGGAAGCTAAGGAATTAGTTTTAAAGGGTCGGGGTGGGTTTAGGGTTTATTTTTGTGTGCCATTTTTCCCGCCCTCCCCCAAAACGATAAGAGAACCCCCACGATCAATACCGTGGGGTTTTCCTATCATTTTGGGGGAGCCCCCGATTTCTGACGATTTTGAAAATATCGTCCGATATTTTCAATCATTCGAAGCCTGATTCACATCCCTAAAATAAATATTGAGTCCAGAGCCAAAACCACCAAATCCTTCCAAGCACCTAGATCCTCTCACCCTCTTACCATCTTGTTGAAACTTCCTTCACAGGCAGAAGAGATTCCCAGTTGTTCCGGTCCCACCATTGCTGCTATTGCAAATAGAGCCGGCAGACATAGGCCAGAGCCATTGTAAATTTTACCCATAGAAATTACAGTGGTCTGGGACTGACCAGCTACATTTTATATGGGAAAAGTTTACATTGCCATTTGCTTTGATCTTACAGAATCATTTGAAATAGTGTCACTTGAGGGGCAAGAGCAACCAGGAATTATTCCTACACTGTGAAGAAATTTTCAGCAAAAGGGTATGAGTGTCTTTCAAGCGAGGGGTTGGAGAAGATCAGGCAAGTATCTAGGAGTGGGGTGCTTGTGGTGGAGGTGATGGCCTTTATGTAATGAAAATAAATGGAAACAAATTCAATTTTATACATTTTTGTTTTAAAAACAAAATAAAACATATTAGGAAATTTCATTAAGATTTCCTGTTTCATGTCCAGCAAATACACATCCCTAGTATGTGGTCTCAAGATGTTTTGAACAGAAAAAAAACCCATTGATGTGGGTAAAATAAAGTTTATGCCAGTAAACTGGCTTTCTAAAGATCGCCCTCTTTGAATAAGTTTAAAGCTACAAGCATTTTGGAACAACTCTCCTGTTTTTTGCTCCCTTTAGGGACATGAACTTAGTGGCAAGTTTTGCGGAGGATCAGAAGATAAAATGAATAGATTGCTTTTTAAATTCTACATATGTTATATTTCATAGGAAATCTACCTCTATAAAAAAAAAGACAAAAAAAAAAAAAAAAGAACAGGGATATACATATCAATGGGTACATTTTACCCATGGAACATAAGAACATAAGAAATTGCCATGCTGGGTCAGACAAAGGGTCCATTAAGCCCAGCATCCTGTTTCCAACAGAGGCCAAGCTAGGCCACAAGAACCTGGCAAGTACCCAAACACTAAGAAGATCCCATGCTACTGATGCAATTAATAGCAGTGGCTATTCCCTAACTAAACTTGATAAATAGCTGTTAATGGACTTCTCCTCCAAGAACTTATCCAAACCTTTTTTGAACCCAGCTACACTAACTGCCACATCTTCTGGCAACAAATTCCGGAGCTTTATTGTGCTTTGAGTGAAAAAGAATTTTCTCCGATTAGTCTTAAATGTGCTACTTGCTAACTTCATGGAATGCCCCCTAGTCCTTCTATTATTCGAAAGTGTAATAACTGATTCACATCTACTCATTCAAAACCCCTCATGATCTTAAAGACCTCTATCATATCCCCCTCAGTTGTCTCTTCTCCAAGCTGAACAGCCCTAACCTCTTCAGCCTTTCCTATTAGGGGAGTTGTTCCATCCCCATTATCATTTTGGTTGCCCTTCTCTATACCTTTTCCATCACAACTATATCTTTTTTGAGATGTGGCGACCAGAACTATACACAGTATTCAAGGTGCAGATCCATAATGAAGGGGATCAGAGTTGATATCCAATTTAGGGAAATACCTGCACACTAAAACTAATTTTGAAACTTCTGATTTCAAATACATTTTTCAGTTTATTTTTTCAAAGATAAATATCACTTATTGTCCACATTAATTTACTAATCAACTTTATTTTGTTGTTGGTGTTTTAGGTACACCCATTGTCGACGCTCCTTGACATAAAACACAGGTTTCACAAAGCTTGTAAGTATTCATCATGGCAAACTAGCATTTGCTTGCTTGAAGCCTTTGCACTTTGAAACCATTAATCTCTCTTTTTGTTAAAAACATTTAACAATAGAGTGTTGGATCCTGTTATCTTGCATTTTCAGCCCTCAATAATAGACATTCTAGGGGCAATTTTCAACCAGTCTGCATAGCTACAAATTATGCAGCTGGATTTTCAACATACACAATTTACCCCTCTTTTTAAAGGGAACCCATGCAAGTGCTTCCACTATGAAAATGTATGCAAAATGTGTGCATTAGAACTAGTGATATACTGCAGTTTCTCTGTGCAGAGCAAAGAAAGGGAAATTATCACTTTTACTTATGAAAATATCATGTATGAGACCTATTTTCCTCCCCCGAACTTAACACACCCAAATGAAAGCCCCTTTTTAATGTGGCTAAAATTACATTTCTTGGCAATCCCATGCATATTTTAAGCCAATCTGAGGAGGTTAATGTTGAAACAGGCCAATTTATCTACAGTATATGGGCCGATACAGTAAAAGTCGCGGTAGAGCGGGCAAGCACCCTCTCTCCTGTGCGTGTGATTTAGTATTGGCCCACATGCAAATGAGGGCCCACGGTAAAAAGAGGTGCTAGGGACACTAGCACGTCCATAGCACCTCTTTTTTGACAGGAGCGGCAGCTATCAGCGAGTTTGACAGCTGACGCTCAATTTTGCCGGCATCGGTTCTCAAACCCGCTGACAGCAATGGGTTCAAAAACTGGATGCCGGCAAATTTGAGTGTCCGGTTTTCAACCCACGAGCCGTGAGCTGATTTAAATTTTTTTTTTTAAATTTTTAATTATTTTTAACTTTTGGGACAGTGCTCTTTAGTGAAAATTATTCGTATGTCTCACTTTGAATGTCAAAGTGGCCCCTAACCCCTACACTAATACCTAAACCTCACCTCAAGTGACTAGGTTGCCTCCCATAGGGATATAAATACCTATCTAATGTGAGGGCATTATGGTTAGTCAGTCTCTCTCTCTCTCTCTCTCTCTCTCTCAGTTTCTTCTTTCAAAGTGGTAGAGATAATATATGCATATATTTTGGTACTGCTGAGTATGATTTTTCCAATTTTCAGTCATTTGTAATACAGCAATTACAATATTTATGCATGTGATGTCACTGGTTTATAAAAATTAATAAGGTAAAGGCTGACATTTCTCCCATGCATGTGTCAGAGGAAAGTTAAAAGGTATACAGTGCATAAATTACAATGGAATGAGAGATGACCCAATGCCCTAAGGCCAAAGTGACCAATCTTAGTAAAACTCAGTCTGCAGACACATCTTCTCTGGGCATATTCATTAGGGTTATCCTGAAATCCTGACTAGTTAGGGGCCTTTGAAGGACCAAATATGCTCATGCCTGTCCTATGGATCTGGTTACAAAATGTTTTTGTGTTTTGGTAATGAATTTGTGAAAAATTATTATTTTTTAAATTTAGATTAGTTAAAAAGTAATGCAAATGTGGCAAACTGGTATCCTAGGTGTCCAAAATCATTTAGCAAGTAATCTTCAAGCAGATTACTTAGCTGTAAATTATGCAGAGAATGTTAATACATGTATAATTTCTAAATATTTCAAATGGAAACATGTAGGTACTTTATTTTTTGCTACCTAGAGTCTGAGAATTAAAACTGCCCATGCAATTTACTTCTGCTCTTTTGTGCAATTGGTCAAGAGGGAAGAAATAGTAGGCATCATTTTGAAAATGTCATTAACATGCATTGTTTTCTTCCCATAACCTTAACCCTCCAAAAGGAATTCACCTTTTTAATGCTGCTAAATGTATGTACATAGTGAACGTGGCACATATTTTTTAGCCGCTCAGAAAAGTGCAATTTTAAGACAGGCCACTTTACCTAAAGAACATAAAAAATTGTCATACTAGGTCAGACCAAGGGTCCATCAAGCCTAGCATCCTGTTTCCAACTGTGGCCAATCCAGGCTACAAGTACCTGGCAAGTACCCAAACACAAAGTAGATCCCATGCTACTGATGCCAGAAATAGCAGTGGCTATTCCCTAAGTCAACTTGATTAATAGCAGTTAATGAACTTCTCCAAGAACTTACCCAAACCTTTTTTAAACCCAGCTACACTAACTGCATTAACCACATGATCTGGTAACAAATTGCAAAGCTTAATTGTGCGTTGAGTGAAAAATAATTTTCTCTGATTAGTTTTACATGTGCTACTTTCAACCTTCATGGAGTGCCCCCTTGTCCTTCTATTAACCAAAAAAGTAAATAACCAATTCACATTTATCCATTCTAGACCTCTCATGATTTTAAAGACCTCTATCATATCCCCTCTCAGCAGTCTCTTCTCCAAGCTGAACAGCCCTAACCTCTTTAGCCTTCCCTCATAGGTGAGCTGTTCCATCCTATTTATCATTTTGGTCACTTTTCTCTGTACCTTCTCCAGTGCAACTATATCTTTTTTGAGATTTGACAACCAGAATTGTACACAGTACTCAAGTTGTGGTCTCACCATGGAGCGAAACAGAGGTATTATGATATTTTCTGTTTTATTCACCATTTCTTTCCTAATAATTCCTAATATTCTATTTTCTTTTTTGCTGCCACAGCACACTGAGCCAACAATTTCAATGTATTATCCACTATGATGCCTAGTTCTTTTTTCTTTTTTTATGGAACCTAACATCATGTAACTGCAGCATGGGTTAGTTTTCCCTATATGCATCACCTTGCACTTGTCCACATTAAATTTCATCTGTCATTTCGATGCCCAATTTTCCAGTCTCGGAAGGTCCTCCTGCAATTTATCACAATCCGCTTGTGATTTAACTACTCTGAATAATTTTGTATCATCTGCAAATTTGATTACCTCACTCATTGTATTCCTTTCCAGATCATTTATAAATATATTGAAAAGCATCCATCCAAGTACCGATACCAGAGGCACTCTACTGTTTACTCTTTTCCACTGAGAAAATTGACCGTTTAATCCTACTCTCTGTTTCCTGTCTTTTAACCAGTTTGTAATCCACAAAAGGACATTGCCTCCTATCCCATGACTTTTTAGTTTTCTTTGAAGCCTCTCATTGTTACAGCACTCACGCGATCCGGAGCAGCACGGCGCGAGGCAGGGTCCGTTCGGGGTCCGGGGCGCACTCGGGCAGCTTCCGCGACATCGGCAGCGCGGGTTCGATAGTGCTGGGGGGATCCTCCATTTTGGCTTCGCTGAAATCGCGCGACGGCGAGGGGAGTCCCGTGCGATTCGGATCCTGGCCACACCCCCTGACGTCAGACGCCGACGGAGTCCCTTTGCGCGGGAAATTTGAACTATTTAAAGGAGTGCAGTTCTCCTGTTTCCTGCTTCGGCCACGATTGTCTTTGAGCTTTCGCTGGATATTGTTTTGCTCGCTTCCTGACTAGACCCGGACTGTGCCTTGGATATTCTGCCTGCTGCCTGCCCTGTTGGATTATCTGCTGTGGTTCTGATTGCTCGCTGCCTGCCTCGACCTGGACTGTGCTTTGGATATTCTGCCTGCTGCCTGCCCTGTTGGATTATTTGCTGTGATTCCTGATTGCCTGCTGCCTGCCTCGACCCGGACTGTGCCTTGGATTACTCTGCTTACCGCCTGTCCTGACCCGGACTGCCGTCCGGTGCCTGCACTGATCCCCAGCGTTCCGAATACTACTACACTAGGTAAGCGGTCTAAACTGTGGTTCCACTATATCCGTCTGGTAACCGTAACAGTTGGCCGAAGCCATGGAGCCGGTGGATTTGACCGCCTTACAAGCCATCCCTGGAATGGCTAATAAAATCCAACAACAGCAGGGGGTCCTGGATCAAGTTACAGGGGTCCTGGACCGACTGGTCGCACGTATGGATGCCTTAGCCCACCTACCAACGGGACCCGCACCTAGCACAGTGGTGACCCCTACCCCTGTCAGGGTACCACCACCGCCTCGTTTCAATGGAACTGCAGCATTGTGTCGAGGATTTATTAATCAATGCAGAATACATTTCTCTCTGCAACCTGCCTCGTTTCCCAACGATAAGACAAGGACTACTTTTATCCTCTCCTTGTTAGAGGGTCCGGCCTTAGCCTGGGCTTCCCCTCTATGGGAACGAGATGATCCTATCCTCAATTCTTTAGATCGGTTCCTCAAAGAATTTCGCCTGATATTCGATGAGCCAGGACGCTCGTCCTCTGCGGCTAATGATATCCTTCAGATAAAGCAAGGCTCCCGAACCGTTGGGGAATACGCCGTTCATTTCCGCACCTTAGCCACTGAACTTGCTTGGGGCGAGGAAAGTCTGACTGCCATCTTCCGTCAAGGCCTGGCGGAAAATATTAAAGATCAGATGGCAGGTAGAGATCCTCCAGAGACCTTGGAGGGTTTGATTCGACTCGCCATTCGATTGGACTTACGTTTCCAGGAGAGAACTAGAGAGCGAGCCGCCACTCGGAGAAATTTTCGTTTGGCTCCAACATTTCAGCAACCGATGGTTGTTCCAGCATCTGGCCAGACGTCAACAGATACAGATGAGCCAATGCAGATTGATCGGGTTCGTCTGACTCCCGAGGAACGCAATCGAAGACGAGCCAAGAACCTTTGTTTGTATTGTGCAGGAGCTGGACATTTCCTCAACAAGTGCCCTAACAAACCGGGAAACTCCCGGACCTAGGTCGGGTAGGAGAGGCCTCCCTGGGTTCCACCACTCCCTCTCCACAATTATTATTACCTACAACCATTTGTTTAAACAACGAACCATTGCATTTGCAGGCCTTCATAGACTCAGGGGCGGCTGGCAACTTCATCCAGGAACTTCTGGTACAGAAATATCAGATCCCGGTGGAGTCCTTGCCCACTCCACTGTCGGTAACTTCTGTCTCGGGACGAGCAGTGGGAATGCATATCACCCAGATTACCAGACCCGTGCTGCTACGTACCGGTCTCCTCCACCAGGAGAGCATTCAACTATTAGTACTCCCGTCATCTGTAAATCAGATAATCCTAGGATTACCTTGGTTACGCCTTCATCAGCCTCACATAGATTGGGCGTCTCTAGACCTTGCGAAATGGAGTCCATTTTGCTTTCAACACTGCCTCAAGAAGTTTCCAGAAATTCCACTGCAATCTACGCAACTTGTTAATGGAATACCACATTCCTATAAGGATTTTCAGGACGTTTTCAACAAGCAATACGCAGAATCTTTACCACCTCACCGCAAATATGATTGCTCCATTGAAATCCTACCTGGAAAGATTCCACCCAAGGGACGCACCTACTCCCTCTCGGAACCTGAATCACTGGCACTCCGCCAGTATATTGCTGAGAACTTGGAGCGCGGCTTTATATGACCCTCTACCTCCCCGGCTGGCGCCGGATTTTTTTTTGTTAAAAAGAAGGATGGGTCTCTAAGACCTTGCATCGACTACCGTGGTCTTAATTCTATCACCAGGAAAAACAAGTACCCCATTCCTCTCATTTCGGAATTATTCGACCGCATTAAGGGGGCACAAATCTTTACCAAATTGGACTTACGAGGGGCCTATAACTTGATCAGAATTCGGGAGGGGGACGAATGGAAGACCGCGTTTAATACCCATGATGGTCATTATGAATATTGCGTGATGCCCTTCGGGCTTTGTAATGCCCCCGCGGTATTTCAGGACATGATTAATGACATCTTCCGTGACCTTCTTTATTCCCATGTAATAGTATACTTGGACGATATTCTGATCTTTTCCCACTCCTTGTCTCAACATGTGCTTCACGTCCGCCAAGTCCTCCAACGTCTCCGTGACCATCGTCTGTTCGCCAAACTAGAGAAGTGTGTCTTTCATCAGCCGCAGTTACCGTTTCTCGGCTACATTGTCTCCAACAGGGGGTTGTCCATGGACCCTGCCAAGCTCAACGCCATCCTCAACTGGCCTCAACCGGTGGGATTGAAAGCCTTACAAAGGTTTTTGGGCTTTTTCAATTACTACAGGCAGTTTATTCCCCATTTCTCCACTTTAGTGGCACCCCTCACAGCGCTTACGAAGAAAGGTGTCTCTATGCAGCCCTGGCCAGAAGAGGCGGTATTGGCCTTTCATCGTTTGAAGGAGGAGTTCACCACTGATCTCTGTCTCCGCCGTCCAGACCCGGCACGACCTTTTACTCTAGAGGTAGACGCCTCTGCCGTGGGAGTAGGGGCAGTGCTTCTCCAACGATCAGCAGAGGACCAGTGGGTAACATGTGCATTTTTTTCCAAAAAATTTACGCCTGCGGAACGTAATTACACCATCGGTGATCGTGAACTCTTGGCTATAAAATTAGCCTTTGAAGAATGGCGACACCTTTTAGAGGGAGCTCGCCACGTGATCACAGTCTATACGGACCATAAAAATCTCGAATATTTGGCTACTGCCCAGCGTTTGAATCCCCGGCAAGCCCGATGGGCACTTATTTTTAGCCGGTTTTTTTTTCTGGTCCGCTTTCGGCCTGCCCTAAAGAATGTCCGCACGGACGCTCTCTCCCGGAGCTTTGACTCTCTTGATGCTCCCGACCCTCCTCGCTTTCTCATCGACCCCGCCAGGATCCAAGTGGCTGCCGCATTCACGGTCCCTATAGGGAAGACTGTCGTTCCCAAACGTCTCCGCTTAAGGGTTCTTCACTGGTCCCACTCTGCACATCTGGCGGGACACCCTGGGGTTGCTCGCACCAAGGAACTCCTTTCTCGGCATTATTGGTGGCCTACCTGGGGGAGGGACGTCAAGAATTTCGTGGACTCTTGCCCTGTATGTGCGGCCCAGAAGACGCCTCGCCGGAGACCTTTCGGGTTGTTACAGCCGCTCCCTCCTCCCTCGGCTCCGTGGACCCATATTGCCACGGACTTTATTACTGATCTTCCTCCCTCCGCAGGGAATACTGTCATCTGGGTGGTGGTGGATCGTTTTTCCCGGATGGCGCATTTCATTCCTCTTCCTGGGTTGCCCTCCGCTCCTGAACTGGCTCGTCTTTTCTTGCACCATGTCTTTCACCTTCATGGACTTCCTCTCGATATTGTCTCCGACCGGGGTGTCCAGTTCACGGCGCAGTTCTGGACTAATCTTTGTAAACTTCTACGGGTAAAACTTGCTTTTTCCTCCGCCTATCATCCTCAATCCAATGGACTTACGGAGAGGACTAATCAATCGGTGAAGGCGTTTCTCCGGGCCTACGTGAATCAACGACAGGACGATTGGGCTTCCCTGTTGGTTTGGGCTGAGATTTCCCATAACAACCTTGTCCATCATGCTTCTGGTTGTTCTCCGTTCTTTCTGGTGTATGGCCGGCATCCGAACTTCCCTTTGCCTGTTCGTCCATCTTCTAATTGTCCGGCAGTCAACACTACCGTCGCCTCCATGTCCCGGTTATGGACTGCAACTCATGCCTTGTTGACTAAACACGCCGCTGCCATGAAGCGCCAGGCTGACAAGCAGCGGTCTCCGGCTCCTGCCCTCCGGTGTGGGGACCTCGTCTGGTTGAGTACTCGTCACCTTCGCCTGCGATTACCTTCTGCTAAGTTTGCTCCGCGTTTCATTGGACCCTTCCCCGTCCTGCGGCGGCTTAACCCGGTTACTTATCAACTTTGTCTCCCGTCCTCTTTACGGATTCATAACGCATTCCATGTCTCCCTCTTGAAACCTGCCGTACTGTCCTGGCCTCATCGTCTGCAAAAGCCCACGCTCCCAGTTCTGCCTGAGGATGATCCCTACGAAGTTCAAGCTATCTTGGATTCCCGACGTGTGCGAGGGCGGCTCCAATACCTCCTCTCTTGGAAGAACTTTGGCCCGGAAGAAAACACGTGGGAGCCTTCTGGTAATATACGGGCCCCTCGGTTACTCCGGGTCTTTCATCGTCGTTATCCCTCCAAGCCTGGTCCTCCGGGGCGGAGGGGGGGGGGGGCTTGCGGGGGGGGGTACTGTTACAGCACTCACGCGATCCGGAGCAGCACGGCGCGAGGCAGGGTCCGTTCGGGGTCCGGGGCGCACTCGGGCAGCTTCCGCGACATCGGCAGCGCGGGTTCGATAGTGCTGGGGGGATCCTCCATTTTGGCTTCGCTGAAATCGCGCGACGGCGAGGGGAGTCCCGCGCGATTCGGATCCTGGCCACGCCCCCTGACGTCAGACGCCGACAGAGTCCCTTTGCGCGGGAAATTTGAACTATTTAAAGGAGTGCAGTTCTCCTGTTTCCTGCTTCGGCCACGATTGTCTTTGAGCTTTCGCTGGATATTGTTTTGCTCGCTTCCTGATTAGACCCGGACTGTGCCTTGGATATTCTGCCTGCTGCCTGCCCTGTTGGATTATCTGCTGTGGTTCTGATTGCTCGCTGCCTGACTCGACCCGGACTGTACCTTGGATATTCTGCCTGCTGCCTGCCCTGTTGGATTATCTGCTGTGGTTCTGATTGCTCGCTGCCTGCCTCGACCTGGACTGTGCCTTGGATATTCTGCCTGCTGCCTGCCCTGTTGGATTATCTGCTGTGGTTCTGATTGCTCGCTGCCTGACTCGACCCGGACTGTGCCTTGGATATTCTGCCTGCTGCCTGCCCTGTTGGATTATCTGCTGTGGTTCTGATTGCTCGCTGCCTGCCTCGACCTGGACTGTGCCTTGGATATTCTGCCTGCTGCCTGCCCTGTTGGATTATCTGCTGTGGTTCTGATTGCTCGCTGCCTGCCTCGACCTGGACTGTGCTTTGGATATTCTGCCTGCTGCCTGCCCTGTTGGATTATTTGCTGTGATTCCTGATTGCCTGCTGCCTGCCTCGACCCGGACTGTGCCTTGGATTACTCTGCTTACCGCCTGTCCTGACCCGGACTGCCGTCCGGTGCCTGCACTGATCCCCAGCGTTCCGAATACTACTACACTAGGTAAGCGGTCTAAACTGTGGTTCCACTATATCCGTCTGGTAACCGTAACACTCATGAGGGACTTTTTCAAACACCTTCTGAAAATCCAAATACACTACATCTACTGGTTCATCTTTATCCACATGTTTATTCATCCCTTCAAAAAAAAAGAAGCAGATTTGTGAGGCAAAACTTCCCTTGGATAAATCCATGCTGACTGTGTTCCAGTGAGTCATGTCTTTCTATATGTTCTGTGAGTTTGATCTTTAGAATAGTTTCCACTATTTTCCCAGCACTGAAGTCAAGCTCACTGGTCTATAGTAAATTGCTATTTACCTGCATAAATGAAGCTGAAACTTTTTCCTTTCCATATGGGCCATTTATATCCCTTTAGCATTATTAACAAACAGAAACATAGAAACAAGTAGCATATCATTTTTGTCAAGACGCACTATAGGGACCATGGAATTAATGTGCTCATTAATGCCTTCTAGTGCATGCTAAAAAGAGCATGCTATTTGATGAGCTCTATAGGAACATCATACTGAAAAAAGAATTTTGTGTTATGCTCAGGCTTGTGAACCTTTGGGCCGACGGGAGGATGGTATACCTTAGGAGGAAGATCATTAGGTTCTCCCGTCGGGTGGCGAGGCAGAACAGAGGATGCGACCAGCTGACCCTCGGCACTGGAGACTGAGGCGACTGTGGAAGCAGATAAAGTCGTGATGTCAAGGAGAAGAATGGAGTCTTCACCACTGGAAGTCCGCAGTCCCCCCAGGAGGAGCCCATAGGGACCCGGACTGCTGGGACTTAGGTGGACCTTTGAGAAGTCAAGGAGTCCAGAGTTCAGTGCAAGGGCTAACTGGAGCTTCACCCCTGGAAGCCCGTGGTCCCCTGGCAGGAGCCCGTAAGGACCCGGGCCGCTGGGACTTAGGTGGGCCCTTGAAGACGATGGTCCAGAAGTATTCCGAGGTCACGTGCCAGAGGGTCGTCGCTTACCAGTCCGAGGTCATATACCAAGGGATCGCCACTTGCCAGTCCGAAGACACACACCAGGAATCACCGCTTGCCAGTCCGAAGTCAAACACCAGGAATCACCACTTGCCAGTCCGAAGTCAAACACCAGGAATCACCGCTAGCCGATCCGAAGTCACACACCAGGAATCACCTCTAGCTGATCCGAAGTCAGGAACCAGGAACACAAGATAAGACAGGAACAAGGATCCAAAGTATGAGAACTCACCAAGCAAGCAGACCTGACTACGTAGGACATTGCCAAGTCAAGGAATGATCAGAGGAAGTCTCCTTTTATACTTCCTCTGGCCCAGTGGATTGGAATCAGCTTTAGACAATTAAAGGGACAAGGTCCCTTTAATTCTGGTGAGGAGGCACAGCCTCGCGCCTAAGATGGTGGCGGCCATCCTGGATCTCGGGCCGCAGAGGAGACGGTCGGTCCCTGTGACATAGTGAGGGCAAAGGCGATCTGCGCCATTTTGAATACTGGCAGCAGATCACCTTTGCCCTCACTATGACACAGAGGCCGACCGTCGGTACCTGTGACATAGTGAGGGCAAAGGCGATCGGCGCCATTTTGAGTACTGGCATCGGACGGACGGCGTGCAGGAGGTCGCTCCCGGGCCCCCTGCTGGACTTTTGGCAAGTCTTGTTGGGGTCAGGAGGCCCCTCCAAGCTGGCCAAAAGTCCCTGGGGGTCCAACGGGGGTCCCGGAGCGACCTCCTGCACTCTGGCCATCCGATGCCAGTACTCAAAATGGCGCCGATAGCCTTTGCCCATACTATGTCACAGGGGCTACCGGTGCCATTGGTCAGCCCCTGTCACATGGGTAGAAGCACAAGATGGCGCCGATGGCCATGTGACAGGGGCTGACCAATGGCACCGGTAGCCCCGTGACAAAGGCTATCGGCGCCATGATGAAACCAGCACCGAGGGTGTGAGTGCAGGGAATGGCTCCCAGACCCCCCGCTGGACCACCAGGGAGTTTTGGTAAGTCTTGGGGGGGTCAGGAGGGTGGGGGGTTGTAGTTAATTTTAATTTTAGCTGGGACACGAATAGAAATCGCCATATTAACACATTGGGGCGCCATACGGCCGAATGCAACGTATCTGCTCCCCGATGAATCCGAATCATGAATGCAACGTATGGCGTCCCTCTGCACATCCCTACCATATATGCACGTGTGTTATAAATGTATGTGTCTCTTGATGCAAGCTGGCAAAAGCATGTACGTGTGAGCCTATGTGGCTTTTTCAGAGTTACCATCAAACTGAGCACCGTTGATATGGGCCCTATAATGACTGAGTTAGAAACTGATTGAGTAGGAGCTGACAGAGTAGTAGTAAATAGAGTTCACTTTGAAGAGAGGAGCATTACTAAGGGTCTGCCAAAGGGTCTGGTTCTTGGATCATTCTTTTGAACAACTATGTAAGAGATATTGCAGAAGGGCTACTGTGAAAGGTTTGTCCATTTGCAGATGATACCAAAATCTGCAACAGGGCAGCCAATCAGGAAAGTGTGGTAAATATGAAGTAGGATGTAACAAAGCTTGGATAATAGTCTGGAAGTTAAGATTTAATGCTAAAAAATAAAGTCATGCATTTGTGCAGGAAAAATCCAAGGAAGCTGTACAGTATAGGGGGTAAACTTCTTTTATCAATCAAACAAGAATGGGAGCAGAGGTTGCCTTATCCATTTGGCCAAACAGTTGGATAAGGCAATGGCTAAACTAAGAAAGATGCTTGGGTGAAAGGGGGAGAAGAATGATCAGGAAAAAATAGAAGGGATTTTGTGCTTATATATAGTAAGTCCTTGGTAAGGTCTCATTTAGAATACTGTGTACCATTCTGGAGCTGGCCCCATTGTTCTCTCATCCACTGACCTTTCCAGCCACTGCCGAGACCCCCAGGGTCACGGCGAGGAACCTATGCAGTTAGGCAGAAGCCTGAAGAGAAACAACGGTGCAGAACTCTCGGACTCTGTCTGTATTGCGGCAAGAATGGCCATCTATTAGCCCGGCATCCAGAGCGTCTGGGAAATTCTCAGGCCTAGAGTTCTCAGGGGAGCTGACCCTAGGCTGTATGAACCCTGCTCCCCAATGTATGGTACCAGTAACCCTCCAATTCTCCGGGGGATCCTTTACAACTCTGGCCTTTATCAAAGTTCAGTTTGGAGTTAACAGTCTGCTTGGGATTAGCAATCTGTTGTTATTTAGGAGAGTTGTGGGTGGATCCTTGGACCAGTGGCAGATGACCACGCCCCCGGGGGAAGATCCCGAGAGGGACCACCGGTCAGGCTCAGAGTATGGAGACAGACACACAGTAGTTCTTTTATTAGACAGTATACTGAACCACCAGAGGTGGCAGTAGTGAGCTGGAATGCCCGGCTGGGCTGTAGTCCCTCAGATACTGGAACAGCGATCCCTGGAGGCTGAGTTGTAGATAAACTGAAATATAGTGAGCAGAGTTCATGTACTGAACCAGATGGTAACACTCACACAATGTCTCATAGAAGCCCAGGAGCTGGAATGTATAGGCCCTCGAGCAGCGAGTACCTGGTTCCAGGGAAAGCTCTGAGAGAGCGATGGTAACTCACTGATGAAGTTGGCAGTGATGACTTCCAGGCAGAAGAGAGTACCAAGTAAGTCTGGGAACGAGGGCCCTCGAGGAGCGAGTACCGGTTCCAGACTGTCACCTGAAAAACAAAGGAGAGAGCGAGGCCCCCGAGGAGTGGGTACCCCTATTAAGTCCGAGGAGGCAGAGTAGCTTGGAAAGTCGAAGCGAGTCCATAGTCATTCCTTGCTAACTCAATGTGTTAGCAAATTCTAAGACCTTATATATCCGTCGTGGGTGACATCATCTTCGGGGGATGCCTCCGAGGTTCGCGCCATCGCTAGTACTTCACTCAGGGCTGCGCCACGAGTGCACCCCTAGGCCTCCAGGAAACATGGCAGTTTGCAATGTCTAGCCAGTCCGGGGACGCCGGAGGACCTCGGAAGAAGGATGGTGCAGCAGCCAATCTTCCCGCGGACGAAGAGGGAGGCACCAAAGAGGTAAGGAGGGTGGAGAGAGGGCGTCGGGAACCGACGGAGACAACAATCAACTCCGGAGCCGGAGGAAATTTCATCCTAGCCAAACTTGTCAGGCAATTACAACTTCCGGTGTTCCTGCGCAAACCCCTGCTTCTAATCTCTTCTATCCATGGGGATCCCCTGCCTGGACGATTGTCTTCCTGTACAGCTCCTGTGATCCTCCAGACTGGAGTTCTCCATAAAGAGGAGATCTCCTTCTTGATTCTCGACAAAGCCGTCCATCCGGTGGTGTTGGGCCTCCCGTAGCTGCATAAGCACTCTCTGACCATCAACTGGGAGACCCTCCAGATAGCTTTGTGGGGGGATGAGTGTTTCTCCACCTTCCTTCAGGATCTGCCTTGACCATGGCTCCTGATTGCTGCCACCACTCTGCCACTACCACCTCAGCACGCTGAGTATGTGGACATCTTTTCGAAGGAAAAGGCAGAAATGCGTCCCTTTGTGCAATCAATCTTGCTGACACCGTTCCTCCCAGAGGCCAGGTGTACCCATTGTCTTTACCAGAAACTCAGGCGATGTCCCAATACATCAAGGAAAACCTAGATTGGGGCTTCATCTGACCATCCACGTCCCTAGCAGGTGCCGGATTCTTTTTTGTAGCCAAAAAGGATGGCTCATTGAGGCCCTGTATAGATTATCAGGGTCTCAACTCCGTTACTCTCCAAGACCGCTATCCTCTCCAACTCATCCCTGAACTCCTGGATAGGGGTGTGCATTCGTTTTGAACTTAAATGTAAAACGCTACTTATATTTTTTTTTTAACTTAAAAAAGTGATGAGGCGAATACGAGCGGATTTCCAACTTATTCAACATAGCTATGTTGAATACGTCGAACCGCGATACGCGCGCTTTCTCGCCGCCATTAGCTGCGAGCTCAGAGCCCCGGATTACCTCAAAATGGCTGCGTCCCTGCGGTAACCATGCCAACCTGTCTGACCCTTTCCTGTGAGTCGCAGTGACTCACAGGAAAGGGTCGGACAGGTCGGCATGGATACCGGAACGCAGCGAATCTGCGTTCACGTTTTCAGAGAAGCACTGAATGCAGCGAATCGCGCTGTCATTCAGTGCTTCTCTGAGGATTTCCTGATGAGCCAGCACTATTAAAGCAGCAGCAGCATGAGGGCTCACGGACATTTTCAGCGATTCTGTGGGGAGGTGGGCTGGGTGGCAGGCTGAGACAGGCTGAGGCAGGCAAGAAAGCAGAACCAGATTTGATAGACAACACAGAACAGATTATGTGTTAGGCTAACAAAAAAAACAACTGAACATTGTTATTGACAATATTGAGTGAGTCTGTTCCTTTTATGCTGTGAAGTGCTAGGGCTGGGAGTACTCTGCCTCATATCTACTTAAAAGCAAGATAGACAAACAGACTTAACAACATTGTCCTTGAGTGGTTCTGTGCTGGGTGGGCAGTGCCAGGGCTGGGAGTACTCTGCCTCATATCTACTTAAAAGCAAGATAGACAAACAGACTTAACAACATTGTCCTTGAGTGGTTCTGTGCTGGGTGGGCAGTGCCAGGGTTGGGAGTACTCTGCCTCATATCTACTTAAAAGCAAGATAGACAAACAGACTTAACAACATTGTCCTTGAGTGGTTCTGTGCTGGGTGGGCAGTGCCATGGTTGGGAGTACTCTGCCTCATATCTACTTAAAAGCAAGATAGATAAACAGACTTAACAACATTGTCCTTGAGTGGTTCTGTGCTGGGTGGGCAGTGCCAGGGCTGGGAGTACTCTGCCTCATATCTACTTAAAAGCAAGATAGACAAACAGACTTAACAACATTGTCCTTGAGTGGTTCTGTGCTGGGAGGGCAGTGCCAGGGCTGGGAGTACTCTGCCTCATATCTACTTAAAAGCAAGCTAGTTCTGTGTGCACTGCACACACACACACACACACACATTCAGTGCATTGCCAGGCAGGCAGTGAGGCAGTGGGCATTGTAAACAGACTGAACATTGGCCTTCAGTGAGTCTGTGCAATTTGTTATTTTAAACAGACTGAGCATTGTCCTTGAGTGGGTCTGTTCAATTTTGTTATTTTAAACAGACTGAGCATTGTCCTTGAGTGGGTCCGTTCATTTTGTTATTTTAAACAGACTGAGCATTCTTCTTGAGTGGGTCTGTTCAATTTTGTTATTTTAAACAGACTGAGCATTCTTCTTGAGTGGGTCTGTTAATTTTGTTATTTTAAACAGACTGAGCATTGTCCTTGAGTGGGTCTGTTCAATTTTGTTATTTTAAACAGACTGAGCATTCTTCTTGAGTGGGTCTGTTAATTTTCTTATTTTAAACAGACTGAGCATTGTCCTTCAGAGTTGGTCCATTCATTTTGTTATTTTAAACAGACTGAGCATTCTTCTTGAGTGGGTCTGTTAATTTTGTTATTTTAAACAGACTGAGCATTCTTCTTGAGTGGGTCTGTTCAATTTTGTTATTTTAAACAGACTGAGCATTGTCCTTCAGAGTTGGTCCGTTCATTTTGTTATTTTAAACAGACGGAGCATTGTCCTTGAGTGGGTCTGTTTCAATTTTGTTATTTTAAACAGACTGAGCATTGTCCTTCAGAGTTGGTCCGTTCATTTTGTTATTTTAAATAGACTGAGCATTGTCCTTGAGTGGGTCCATTCATTTTGTTATTTCAAACAGACTGAGCATTCTTCTTGAGTGGGTCTGTTCAATTTTGTTATTTTAAACAGACTGAGCATTCTTCTTGAGTGGGTCTGTTAATTTTGTTATTTTAAACAGACTGAGCATTGTCCTTGAGTGGGTCTGTTCAATTTTGTTATTTTAAACAGACTGAGCATTGTCCTTGAGTGGGTCTGTTCAATTTTGTTATTTTAAACAGACTGAGCATTGTCCTTGAGTGGGTCCGTTCATTTTGTTATTTTAAACAGACTGAGAATTCTTCTTGAGTGGGTCTGTTCAATTTTGTTATTTTAAACAGACTGAGCATTCTTCTTGAGTGGGTCTGTTAATTTTCTTATTTTAAACAGACTGAACATTCTTCTTGAGTGGGTCTGTTCATTTTGGTATTTTAAACAGACTGAACATTATTATTGTGGGACAGTGGGCAGTGTTACCACTAGTACTCAGTGACATTAAATCCATAATGTCAGGGAAAGAGAGATGCAAGCGCCTTAGTGGGACTGGCAGCGGAGGCACCACAAAAGACACCAGTGCAACACCACCAGTACAGCTAAAAAGGCAACTGTCACAATCAAACGTCTTTGTAGGGGATGGCAGTTCCATGGCAAAAAAAAAAAAAAAATCAGACCATGAAACTTTGCAATCGCCACCACGTGTTTCTGGCCCTGTAGTTTTGGAGGAGAGTGAAGATGAGGCAGAGTCTAGCCAGACAAAAGTTACACACCCAAGAGCAGCCAGGGGACAGAAGTCTTCAGTAAAACTTCGCGGTGACAAGGTAGCACTGGCACTGTTAGCTTCTGATTCAGAAGAAGAATCTTCTTGGATGGGATTCTCATCAGAAACGGAAGATGTAATACCTGAGGAATCTTCGGTAGAATTGTCAGTTAGTCCTGTTTTAGCCTCCACCTCCAGAATTCTGCGGCAGGGGAGACATTCCACTGATATCGAGGAGGAGGAAGAGCTGTCAGAAGGGAGACAGAGGGTGACTGTTGTCCCCGCTGGCATTGCTTCGCCGGGTACAGTGGGTGCACCACCCACACCCACTAGTACCCTCAACTCCAGTGCCACCATCCACCCCCAGGGTGGGAAAGAGAGGAGGATCACAAAAGAAATCTGCGATCTGGGCACATTTTAAAGTGACAGAAGACCCGCGTTATGCTCGGTGTAATTACTGTACCAGGGATATTAGCAGAGGCAAGCAAATGGGACATCTATCAAATTTTGGCATGGACCATCATATTAAGAGGCAACACCCAACAAGATTACTGCCATCTGGGGATGGTGGCAGTTTCAGTTGGGGGACCCCTTCCCCTTCCAACCAGGGTGCAGTGGTAGGAAAGCAGCAGAGTCAGCCCACGCCCTCATACCCTTCTAGCAGTCAGGCGGCAGGCCAGCAACCCACTGACATGTGGAAGAAGCGACAATGCACCATGGAGGAAATGGGGTGGAGTGCGGTAACGCTATCCCGGGGTAGGAGGCAGGCAGCCTCAAAAGTTGTAACCAGGAGCATTGGGGAAATGATTGCCCTTGATGACCAGCCCCTGCAGTTAGTGGAGAATGTGGGTTTCAAAAGTTTTTTGAAGGTCGTACTTCCAAATTACAAAGTCCCCTCCAGAACCACATTTAGTAGAAAGGTCATCCCCAGCCTGTACAAGCACTGTCTCAGTCGCTTGCAAGCACTGCTAGGTAAGGTAGACAGAAGAGTGCATTTCACCTGCGATATCTGGACCGCCATGAATGCTGCACACTCTTACCTCTCTCTGACAGCACACTGGTGGGACATGGCAGAGGCAGGGGCAGCCAGCAGCTCTATTACTGAACAAGCATCAGGGTGGAGGTGGGCTTTACTGCACACCCACCTGACAGACCATGGCCATACCGCTGCCAATATTCTAGCATGCATCAGAAAGATGCTGGCAAGCTGGCAAGTACACCAGCGAGACAGTAAAACGCAGGCAGGCTTTTTTGTCACAGACAACGGTGCAAACATGGTTAAGGCAATAAGCGATGGGTGGTTTAAGAACATCCGATGTTTTGCACACACTCTGCATCTGGTAGTGAAGTCAGGTCTGGGCTTGGAGTCCAAGGACAAGGAGACTGAATACCTGCGTAGGTTAATACACAAGTGCAGGAACATAGCAGCGCACTTCCACAGAAGTGTCAGGGCGGGGCAGGTTCTCCGAGAAAAGCAGACTGATTTGGATATGCCTCAGAAGCGTCTCATTCAAGACGTTGCCACCCGGTGGAATTCCACCTTTATGATGCTGGAGAGGTTACTGGAGCTGCAGACACCCCTTCATGAACTTTCTGGTACAATAGACATAGGTGTGCAGAATCCCATAGGGCATCACGATTGGTTAGTCATGAGTCAGCTGGTAAAAATCCTGCAGCCCTTCAAGGATGTCATGGAGGAGCTGAGTTCCAGAAGTTCCACCTTTGCTGACATCATCCCTATAGTGAAATTCCTGGATGACCATTTGGAGGGCTTTAAACGGCAAGAGGGAATGACTGCTGAGGTGCTGCAGTGTGTGGACGTTTTGCAGCAGCAGGTGAAAGACAGACTAAGGCCTTTAACAGAGGACAGCACATACATGCTTGCCTCTGTCTGTGATCCCCGTGTGAAAGGTAAACTCGCCCTACAGACCAATTGTCTGTCATTTGTGAAGGAGCTGTTGTTAGCAAAGGTCCGTGAACAGGAGCGCCATAGGCGGAGACAGATTAGGCTTGAAGCAGAGGTGGAAACAGCAGGCACGTCACAGAGTTGTGCTGCTGCTAGCCCTGGCAGGAGAAGGACTGTGTCAGTGACAGACACTATTATTAGTACCTCCTCCTCCACGTCAGAACGCCCAAGGCATGTTGGCCATAAAGATTCATCAGTTGTGCAACGGGCAAGAGAGAAAGTAACTGGATTGAGTGACTCTCAGCCCTCCCAAGCACAGGAGGAGACAGCAGCACAGCTGTCAGTGACACGGTATCTCTCAGAGCCGATAGAGAACATGTAGACAGTTCCACTGGCATATTGGGCCCACAAGTCCACTGTCTGGCCACACCTAGCCAAAGTGGCTGAAGGATATCTGCCATGTCCACCAACCAGTGTGCCCAGTGAACGTGTCTTTTCAATGACAGAGGATATCATGAGCCCTCACCGCTCAAGGCTGGCACCAGACTCAATGGAAATGCTAGTGTTTTTGAAAGTAAACCTGCCATTGCTTGGCTTTCCAAATTTTCCTTGTGAATGGCAAGATGAATAAAAGCTATTCAAAGCCTTGCAGCAGCTCCAATTGCCTCCTAAGCTCAAGATAATGTAAGCACTGCAGCACATGTTCTTGACATGAATCGCTGTGCCTGACCGGCGTCAGTCTACTGTGCAGCCCTTGTGTTCCTACAAGTGTTATACCTCCATTGCTGTGCCCGTTCATCCAGGCCTTGTGTTCCCACAGGTGTTTTAACCTAGTTCATGTGCCTGTTCATCCAGGCCTTGTGTTCCTCTGGGGATAGGGAAATACCTACAGTACCTGAGTGTAATCAAGTATGAAGTGCTAGAAATGTTTTAGAATAAGAATATAAATACATTAAAAAAAAAAAATTACTATCCGAGTATACGTGTTCATCCAGGCCTTGTGTTCCCACAGGTGTTTTAACTCAGTTGCTGTGCCCATTCTTCCAGGCCTTGTGTTCCCACAGGTGTTTTAACTCAGTGGCGGTGCCTGTTCATCCAGGCCTTGTGTTCCCACAGGTATTTTAACTCAGTTACATTCTGGGAATTGGAAAACTTGCCTGAAGAGCCAGGTTTTTAACTTTTTTTTGAACTCTGGTAGACTGGGTTCGAGGCGTAGGTCTGGTGGGAGAGCATTCCATTGGTGTGGTCCCACAGTTGAGAGTGCTCTTTTTCTTAGTGTTGATTTAGCTGGAGCTGCGACTAAGGTGCCTTTGTAGGCGCTTCTGATGGGTCTGGAGGATAAGTGTGGACGAAGTTGAGTTTGTAGTGATATAGGTGCGACGTTGTGAATTGCTTTATGAATAATGGTTAAGGTTTTAAATAGGATTCTCTGTTTGATGGGTAGCCAGTGGAGGTTGCTCAAGATGGGGGGTGATATGGTCTCTTTTATTAGTGTTAGTTAGGATTCTGGCTGCGGCGTTTTGTACCATCTGTAGAGGTTTGATGCTGGTGGAGGGGAGGCCAAGTAGGATTGCGTTGCAGTAATCGAGTTTAGAAAAAATAATGGATTGTAGAACGAGGCGAAAGTCATTGAAGTGCAGGAGTGGTTTTAGTTTTTTTAGGACTTGTAGTTTATAGAAGCAGTCCTTGGTGGTGGTGTTTATAAATTTTTTTAAGTTAAGTTGGTTGTCAAGCCATGCTCCTAGATTCCTGACGTCTGCAGAGAGATCCATGTTTAAAGATGTGGATTGTGCAAGGCTAGGTGAGTAGGTGTTTGGGTTGTGTGAAATAAGTAGCATCTCTGTTTTGCTGGAGTTTAGAATCAGGTTCAGGTTGGAAAGTAGTTGTTTAATTGGTTGAAGACAATTCTCCCAGAAGGCGAAGGTTTTTTGAATTGATTCTGTGATGGGGATGAGGATCTGGATGTCGTCTGCATAGAGGTAATGAGTAAGCTTGAGTTGTGATAGCAGATGGCAGAGGGGGAGGAGGTAAATGTTGAACAGGGTGGGAGAGAGGGATGAACCTTGTGGTACGCCTTGGTCTGATAGGATGGGGTCAGATTCTTTGTTGTTAATTCTGACCTTGTAAAACCTGTTTGATAGGAACGACTTGAACCAACTGAGAGCTGTGCCTTTGATTCCTATGTTTGATAGTTCTTCCAGGCCTTGTGTTCCTCTGGGGATTGGGAAATACCTACAGTACCTGAGTGTAATCAAGTATGAAGTGCTAGAAACTTTTTAAAAAAAGAATATAAATCCATTAAAAAAAAAATTTACTATCCGAGTATCCGTGTTCATCCAGGCCTTGTGTTCCCACAGGTGTTTTAACTCAGTGGCTGTGCCGGTTCATCCAGGCCTTGTGTTCCCACAGGTGTTTTAACTCAGTGGCTGTGCCGGTTCATCCAGGCCTTGTGTTCCCACAGGTGTTTTAACTCAGTGGCTGTGCCTGTTCATCCAGGCCTTGTGTTCCCACAGGTGTTTTAACTCAGTGGCTGTGCCCTTTCTTCCAGGCCTTGTGTTCCCACAGGTGTTTTAACTCAGTGGCTGTGCCGGTTCATCCAGGCCTTGTGTTCCCACAGGTGTTTTAACTCAGTGGCGGTGCCTGTTCATCCAGGCCTTGTGTTCCTCTGGGGATAGGGAAATACCTACAGTACCTGAGTGTAATCAAGTATGAAGTGCTAGAAATGTTTTAGAATAAGAATATAAATACATTAAAAAAAAAAATTACTATCCGAGTATCCGTGTTCATCCAGGCCTTGTGTTCCCACAGGTGTTTTAACTCAGTTGCTGTGCCCATTCTTCCAGGCCTTGTGTTCCCACAGGTGTTTTAACTCAGTGGCGGTGCCTGTTCTTCCAGGCCTTGTGTTCCCACAGGTGTTTTAACTCAGTGGCTGTGCCTGTTCATCCAGGCCTTGTGTTCCCACAAGTGTTTTAACCTGGTTGCTGTGCCTGTTCATCCAGGCCTTGTGTCCCTAGCTGGGATTGACCTCTGTGCTCGACTGCTGCGCCTCTTCATCCAGGCCTTGTGTTCCCACAAGTGTTTTAACCTAGTTGCTGTGCCTGTTCATCTAGGCCTTGTGTCCCTAGCTGGGATTGACCTCTGTCCTCGAATGATGTGCCTGTTCATCCAGGCCTTGTGTTCCCACATGTATTCTTATTTTTGAGAGATCTTCCAATTCCTTTGTCATCAGCTGAAGTGCGTAAGTACAGTCGGAATTCACTAGACGCCAACGGAATTCACTAGACGCCAACGATATTCACTGGACGCCAATGTAAACACCGGGTACACCCAACTCTAGGGGTGGACCCGTTCCAGGGAGTCCTTCCCTGAACAAGCATCAGGGTGGAGGTGGGCTTTACTGCACACCCACCTGACGGACCATTCCCATACCGCTGCCAATATTCTAGCATGCATCAGAAAGATGCTGGCGAGCTACCAGTGTTTTAACCTAGTTCCTGTGCCTGTTCATCCAGGCCTTGTGTCCCTAGCTGGGATTGACCTCTGTCCTCGAATGATGTGCCTGTTCATCCAGGCCTTGTGTTCCTACTAGTGTTTTAACTCCATTGCTGTGCCTGCCTGTTCATCCAGACCTTGTGTTCCCCCACACGTATTCTTATTTCTGAGAGATCTTCCAATTCCTTTGTCATCAGCTGAAGTGCGTAAGTACAGTCTGAATTCACTAGACGCCAATGGAATTCACTAGACGCCAGCGATATTCACTGGACGCCAATGTAAACACCGGGTACACCCAACTCTAGGGGTGGACCCTTTCCAGGGAGTCCTTTCTTGCACAAAGGAAAGGGAACTCTCTCCTGGGCCAATTGATAAGAAAACCCCAATTCTGCAGCCAAAAATAGGCTGGAAATCCTTCCCCCATTGACTTTAATGGGCGACTTATGGACATAGACTCAACTTATGGAATTCTCCATATGTCCATATTGACCGCAAATGGGACCCCCTTTCGACTTATGGACTTATGAACATAAACTTTTGCTCTGCACATCCCTACTCCTGGATCATCTTCAGGGAGCCCAGATCTTTACAAATTTGGATCTACAGATTGGTCCGAATCAAGCCTGGGTTCAAATCAAGCCTTGGGACGAATGGAAGACCACCTTTAATATGCGCGATGGCCACTACAAGTACCTAGTTATGCATTTTGGCTTGTGCAACGTGCCGGCGGTCTTCCAAAACCGAATTAATGAAGTGTTTCAGGGCATGCTCAACAAGTGTGTGATTGTCTACCTCGATGACGTCCTGATCTACTCCAAAGACCTGAGTACCCATCGTGTAGAAGTTTGCCAAGTCCTTCAGCGTCTGAGAGACAACCATTTATTTGCTAAATTGGAGAAATGTCTCTTTGAGCAGAAGTCTATACCCTTCTTAGGGTTTATTGTTTCCACAACAGGCTTCCAAATGGACCAGGACAAACTATCCAAGATCCTGGAGTGTCCTCAACCCATGGGACTCTGCTCACTACAACAATTCCTTGGCTTTGCCAACTTCTATAAGAACTTCATTCCACAGTACTCCCGCATCGTGGCTCCACTTCCCACCCTAACTAGAAAGGGTGCAGATGCCAAACACTGGCCTTCAGCAGCTATTGCAGCCTTTGAGGAACTAAAACAAGCTTTTTTACAAGAACCTTGCCTTCACCACCCATACCCATCTTGTCCCTTTATTGTAGAGGTGGATGTCTCCGAGGGTCCCCCGGAGCGATCGCGCGGGGAATCATGTGACGCCGCGTCACTCCGACGTGACGCCGACGTCACGTGCTCCTCGCAAAGGAGTTCAGAAATGGTGTCCTGACTCCCTGCTGTACCACCAGGGAGTTTTGGTAAGTCTTTGGGGGGGGGGGGATTAAGGAGGGTGAGGGGTTTAAATTTTTATTTAGGATCAACAATCGCGATTTCCAACTTATTCAACATAGCTATGTTGAATAAGTTGGAAATCCGATCGTTTTCGCCTCATCACTTTTTTAAGTTAAAAAAAAAAAAGTTGCATTTTACATTTAAGTTCAAAACGAATGCACACCCCTACTAGCCTCCTTCAGAAGCTAACATAGCCAGCATGACAGCCCAACAGACAAGGGCCTCACCATCTGGACATGATAGTTGTCAGTTAGCCTAGGTAGCTTGAGCAGGGTACATCTGAGTATAGGTGCGCTCAACCACAACAGGTATGCTGGCTTGCAAGGACCTGTGAGCATTGTGGGAATGACACTATCCTTCACATGCACTTTATAAAAGCTTGTAACTTCATACTCGCTAGATGAGCACTCTGATGTCTGCAGTGGCTGTGCCACAGCTGATGCAGTACTGGCACTGGTGTCTTTATAGATACTTGTGACACTATGCATCACATAGACAGTGCATATTGTCAGAAGGACATGGATGTCCACTATGGAATGAGCCAGTTAAATGTCTACTCAGTGAATGATATTTTTTACTGCCAACCTGTAACTTTATTTATTTATTTATTTATTTATTTATTTAATTCTTTTATATACCGACCTTCATGACGGGTGTCAAATCACATTTCTGAGCTACCTGGGCTTCATATGAATTTTAGAACTGGTGTGCTCCATGGTCAAGGTCATGGTCATGGAGTCCCAGCAGACCTATGCCACTATGTTGCTCACATGTGAGGCCTTGGACTGTGTCTAAGGGGTCTGGCCAGTCAGCCAAATGCTTCAAGCTAAGGCAAGCTATGTACAGTTTGTACACTGTGTTGGCAGGCCTACAAACACACTATGTAGAAACATGGCTCTTTTAGACTCACAATCAGTCTGAAAACTTTAGGCCACGCACATGTGTTTATTGTTCTCTTTACTTGTATTACACTTTTTCTAGTACAGTCAATTGCAGCATAGTCAAGATGAAGCCTAGATAGACCTAAGTCGTTCCTTTACACATGGACACAGACAGAGGAAGCTTGAGTAAAAGAAAGATTATCAAGAGGAGAGCTGATGCAAACACTCTGCTCGACTCTCTTAAATGTATGGGGAAGGGGTGGTTAATTGCTAACAGGCAAAGCAGCATTGTATGATAGGAGTGTGCATTCGTTTTGAACGCATATGTAAAACGCAACTTTTTTTTTTTAACTTAAAAAAGTGATGAGGCGCAACGATCGCGATTTCCAACTTATTCAACATAGCTATGTTGAATAAGTTGGAAATCGCGATCGTTGATCCTAAATAAACACTTAAACCCCCCACCCTCCTGACCCCCCCCCAAGACTTACCAAAACTCCCTGGTGGTCCAACGGGGGGTCCGGGAGCGGAGGCACCGTGGACCAGGTGACGTCCGCGTCACGTCGGAGTTTGGCCTCCTGACCCCCCCAAGCTGGCCAAAAGTTCCGGTTGGGTCCAACGGGGGTCCCGGAGTGGAGGCGCGGTGAATCACGTGACGTCCGCGTCACTCCGACGTGACGCCGACGTCACGTGCTCCTCGCAAAGGAATACAGGAATGGCTTCCTGATTCCCCGCTGGACCACCAGGGAGTTTTGGTAAGTCTTGGGGGGGGATTAAGGAGGGTGAGGGGTTTAAATTTTTATTTAGGGAACCGGTGCACGTATAGACATAGCCTCAACTTATGGAATTCTACATATGTCCATATTGACCGAAATTGACCCTCACCTTCGACTTATGGACTTATGAACATAAACTTTTTGTCTGCACATCCCTATTGTATGAGGCTTTGCTGAAGAAGGCTGCCACTCAGCGCGGCATCCTGGCCTTCTGCAGGTGGATGTGTGGGATCCTGGGGTAGGGCCTGACGTATCTGTATCGGTAGAGTGAGATTATGGAATACACAGCAAAGTAGCACTACATTCGCTACTCTACGTGGCACAGTCATTAAAGATCCCCCCCCCCATTTTATCCAAACAGTGAAATCTAACTTTTAGAACTCCGAAGGTGTGTTCTATGACAAAGTGAGTAGAACATATGAACTTATTGTATCTCATCTCAGTCAGCGTGTTGAGAATAGCGACAGGGGTGAGAAGCCATGTCCATCAACCATATATACGTATTTATTTATTTAAAGTTTTTCTAGACTGACATTCGTTGTGGACATTATATCGGTTTACATATAACCATAACGATAGCAAGAAGCTTTACAGTGTATTGTGTAACGGGATTGCTAACAGAAACTAACTGGGGGGGGGGGGGTGATTACATATAGGAGGAATTAGGTTAATCATTTAAAAAAAAAAAATAGAGTAACAACAAGTATAAGATCCTAAACATAATTATATATTGAACGAGTTAGAGGGAGTATAGTCAAACATATTTATACTTAGGCAAAGTTCTTAGGTATATATCCTGAATGTCCTGTGGCAAAGACAGAAAGGCTGCATCATTCACACAACTGTGACTTGGAGATATGAACAGCAAGATACAGCAGGTTTTAAGACAGCATAAGGTTAACTCTATGTTAGCTTGGCCCTTCAAATACTATTTTTCAACCCTAGGCCCATGCCACTTTTTTGAGTGACATTATAGGAACTGCATAGGACTTGCTTATTCTATGTCAGCTCTTCCAGAATGGCCTACTGCATCTGGGGTTCCTAGCAACTGTGTACCTGTCACTCAGAAAGAAGAAAAGGCAACCCATTTATAGCACTTATCAAGCCCTGAATGCCACACATGTCCTAGCAGAAAAGCTTCAACCTTATGGTATGATAGTGTAAGTCCCAGGCTGCCTGTTGTATGTCCTCTGGAGATACACATTGGTGTGACCTGACACACAGAATATGCTAGTCCAAATCATGGGCATGCTGCAGCTTTTGTTTTACCTGTGTGAAGGTCCAGACAAACTGTGGCTGATATCCTGGCTGAACAATGACAAACTGGCCACACATGATCTAGGAGTACCAATAGTGTGGATACTAAAGGAATGTAAGTAACAAACACATTTCTGCTGCTCTAAATGTGAGGCTTGGAAAGTAGCCATTTGTAAAGTGAAGCCATAGAAAGTATGTGGTGGCTGGCCCTTTCACAAAACCTTGTGGCAAGAGCATTGTGTGACCACACAACATTAGCAGTCCTCTCCAGCATGGGGAGAGAAAGTACAAGCCATTTGCCATAATTTTGATGCTGTTACCCCCTCCCCACAGCTCTCCCCATGTCCCAGAGCCAGAAAAGAAATAAAGAAAGAAGCATGTGTCTTACCTATGAGCCAACCTCAAATTGTTCAAAGAGGCCTAAGAATAATGGAATCGTGAACAGCTCCCGGGTACCTGGCCCCCATGTCAAGGATGTGCCTGCGAGTATCACTGACCACTTGCATGTTGAGGAAGTGGAAGAGTTTTCTGTTGCAGAAGACCTCCTCCCTGTTACTTGGTGGGATGATGGCTATGTGACTGCAGTCGATAGTTCCCACAACATTGGGAAAGGTGCAATGGCATAAAAGCCTTTCTTGATATCCATCAAGTCCTGCTTGTCGCAAGGGAATGCTATGTAGTGATCAATACGATCAGATACATCTGTTATAACCTGGCACACACAGCAGGAAAAAGTGGTTTGGGACACGTCATTAAATCCCATGTTATTGTGAGTTAATCGGTTGCAAAATGCGGTAGAAGAGCCTATTTTGCATTAACTCCTCCCTCTTGCACACCAAATTTAAAATTTGCATGCTAAAGTGTGTTGTAATATTTATTGCACACATTACAGCCGTTTGCATTTGGACCCTAAAGCAAAATGATAAATGACCCTGTTATTTAAGAGGTTTTCTCTTGAGTTGCCCACTTGAGGGTCAGTCTTTTACCTGACCTATTTTTTGGCCTATTTACTCTTTTGATTCACTTTTGGACACCTTCCCTGTTAGAGCCTTGATACCCCTTTACAGAGGATTTGAGGAGTCCCTTTGTAAGGGAGGATTCTGCTGCCCTCTGTCTCACCTCTAGTGCATAGATGTGCGCGTGACCCGATGCAGAACTGAGTGTCCTTGGTTCCAAGGACTCAGTTTCCAAACCATTAGGAGAAGAGATGTCTTTCAACTAGGAAAAGCCTGAGGAGTGGAGATTTCATCAAAGAGGAATGGTTCCCTGTCCATTACCAGAGGGAAGGTGATGAAGGTGTTGTGCAAGAGTTACTTGTTTTCTACTGACTCAAGTGTGCTGCACTGGAGAGGAGAGTGCCCACTGGTACTTTCAGAAGAAAATCTAAGATACTTAAGAAGACTGCAGGAGAAGTATGAGAATTTGGACTTGCTGTGTTCCAATTAGTACTTTGGGACTACATTCTAACCATTCTACAGTGGGGAGAGGCTTGAAATAACTTTGGGAGTAGGAAGAAGGATTTTACTTTCTTCAGTCTGAGTAATTGAAAGAAGGACATAAACTGTTAAGGAATTGGCTTCCATACATCAAAAGACTTTACTAGAAGAGTGAGGTCACAAATGTATTAATCTTTATTCTGCATTATTGTACATCAACTTTATTTTAAATCAAAGTGCTATAAAGATTCTTCAGTCAATGTATCAACTATCAGTAAAGGAGTTGGAAACCACATTGCTTCTCAGTGTGATTACTGCTGCTATAGACCATGGAGACATCAGTGCTGTTTTCAGGGACTTGAAGAGGGCTGTGTACTTTATCCAATGCCAAAGGGCTTTGAAGCTATACTTCCCCCCTCACAGGGAGCCCTGGACCTCAGAAGTAAAAGCTAGCCGAGGAGAACTGGTGGCAGACAGGCTCTATTTTATTTCTATGTGCCTTTAGGGACAGCATCAGAGAGTATTATATCCCATTTGGGGGTTACATGTGTGTGTGTGTGTGGGGGGGGGGGGGGGGTGGAGGCAGGAGGCCAGTATTTTTCAGAATCATGGGAAACTTAAAAATCCTGAATGAGTCTTTTTTCTTTTGTGCAATACTCCACTTGATTAGATTTTTTTTTTTTACTTGAAGATATGTACTTGCTTTCATTTCTTCTTTTCCTTTCACTCCTCTGCCCTTTACACATACTCGCATCCTGTTTCTGTGTTCCTTTCATCACTCTTGTGAGAAGCCCTCCATTTTATCATGCCATGAGTCCAGTGGAGAAGCATAATCCTCACAGAAAATCTAACAATCTTATCTTACTTCTTTGTACACCCAGCAAGACAAAAGAGCAGTGAGAAATGGAGGCAGTTTCAGAACTGTGAGACTGCTTTTACAAGTTTTTTTTTATTAACCAAGGAACTAGCAAACTGTGCAATGAACATAGATAATTGTACGTGTTCTGTGATAAAAATGTTTAAGTACCATTTCAAGACCAAACAAAACCTGATGTGTCCAATGCATAAATTGTCTCATACTTCTATAATCCTAATAATTAGGGGTGAGCAGTGAAAATGGTTTTCTTTCACTTACTTTCTCATGTTTATTTGGTTGTTGTTTCATTTTATTTTCTTTATTTTCATTTTTTATTTTTTATGTGGAAAAACATTTAGCATGCACTATAATAAAGAATAAAATAAAACAGTTGCGCTATTTTTCCCATGTCATTTCAGACTAGAAATGTCACTTTAAATAAATACACATACCTCTACTAAAATGCGGAAGATAACTTTCAAAGCAATCTAATTAAATTCCAATGGGAATTAAATGTCTAGGTTGCCCTCTTTCAAAAAATTGCCCTCCTCCACCTAGCTGAAAGTACTCACTAGCTTCCATGACATGAACACTTTTAAGCAGATTACAAGGACATGTTGCCAGTAGTTTAGGCCTGGATTCATCATTCTTCGCAGCATGTTGAATCCTGCGAAAATGGGGGGCGGGGGGGGGCCGAAGGGGGGTTGGGCCTGTGAAAGCCCATAGCCTTTGCACCATGGCAGTGCGATTTTGGCAGCCACAGTGCGCCGGCTGCCGAATAGCACCACCATGAAAGGTGGCGCTATTCGGCTTGCTACTGCCGACAATAATGTTAGTAACATTATCGCCGGCAGTGAAGCCACTGCCAACTCCGCCCCCTCCCCACCACAACTCTGCCTCTCCCTGCCACAACTCCGCCCCCAATCTAATCTGCATGCTATCACACGCAAAAAGGGCATTTTCGCATGCGATAGAGGCTTAATGCACGTGATACGTCCATATAATGTACGATAAGCCCTTAGAAAATAACCCCCTTAGGTTGAGGAAGGAAAATAGCAAACCTACATGGCATTTTCAAAATGCTGCATGCTATTTTACTTCCCCCTCCCCCTCCATCTACCCCTTCCCCTACACATAATACCAGGTGCAAAGCATGCTGGTAATTTTCCCCCATGCTTAATAAGCTTTCAACATTAGCATAATGTATGCATGCTAAAAGCATATCTTTTTTTTTTTAACTACGAGGACTATTTGAAAATCTTCCCACTAATTTATAGAGATGTAGATCATTTTTTAAAATAATTTCAGGCTTAGTTTTGGGGCCTCCTGCAGGAAATTTCATTTTTCCCGTGGTTCGGGGTTTTTTTTTTCAGGGGGCCCCCGATTTTAGGGTTAGTGCTCGCTAACTCCCTATGGTCCTCACTAACAGGTCAAAGTTAGTGCGCACTAACCCAAAAAACAAATCTTTCCAAAATTTCGGAAAAATTCCATCCTTTTTTCAGTTCTCCCGAACCATACCGAATTAGGCAATTTTGCTGAAATTGCCTAATTTGGGAAAAATGAATGCACATCTCTACTAATTTATAATAAAGAAAAGTTTTTGAGGAAGAAATTAGATGGTAATATTTCAGAAGTTACAGCTGTAACCTTAACAGTTATTCAACAGAAAGGAGACAAGGTACTTGAGCTGCTTTAGAACAAGACCTGGTTCTTGCTTTGTGTATTAGAACCAAGTTTAAGATGTTACTTTAAGTTGAAAATAAATGACTATGGACTAGATTCATCAAACTATCACATGCAAAAGGATTTCAGTTCCTACCTGCAGGTGAGAGAGAGAGAGACTAGCTATAAGGCTATGTTCTCTCAACCTAGCTTGATGGGCTCTCTACCTGGGTAACATCAAGCTAGGTTGAGAGAACATTGTACAAATCTCATCTTTGTGTGAATTTCCTCACTCCGAAGGACATCTAATCTTCACAAGAGTGTACTGTTCTGTTTGTACGTCTCACTGTGCATGTCAAAGTTGCTCCTAACCCCTATACTACTACCTAAACCTCACCTCGAGTTACTAGGTGGGCCTCCTATAGTAGCATAAATAGCTGCTTACTATGGTGTTACCCCCCAGAGGGTGATCTCTCTCTCTCTTTCTTCCCCCCCCCCCTCCCATCTGAGGGCCCTCCTCCAATCCTTCCCCAGCCTAAAAATGCCCAAAACACAATTTGGGAAAAATTGCAATTTGTGTTATGGGCTATTTGAAAACTTTGCCAGGTTCTTATGGCCTGGATTGGCCACTGTTGGAAACAGGATGCTGGGCTTGATGGACCCTTGGTCTGACCCAGTATGGCATTTTCTTATGTTCTTATGTTCTTATATCACACAGCTTAATGCCAATGAAAAGGTGTAGTTATTTTTGACATTAAAATTGTGCAATATAGCTTCGCAAAGTGCAAAGCCAGCCCATTTTTCCAAAACCCCCACCCCCAACTCCTCCCCATTTAAAAAATTAGCATTGCACCATGCTTTATGGTGCTTTTCGCATGTGAAAACACCTTAATGCATGTGAAAAGGCCATAATGTGAGTTGGAAAATAACCCTCTATGATTGATAAGCTGCTCTCATTATGTGCTACTAGAAATGTATTTATTATACAATCTTATTTTCCACACACTTCCAAAAATATTTTTCATCTAGGGCAGATTACAAAACACATACATAATCAACATGCAAAAAAAATAAATAATTAAAATTATATAAAATAGAACAATTTAAAATAGGCTCATTCATACACCTCTTTAAATAATATGGCCTTCACGAGTTGCCTGAATTCTTTAATATTAAATAATAGAAATATTAAAAATGTAGACCAGAGATCATTAGTATTGCAATAAATTTGGTTTTAAAGAGAAAAGCTAATTGTTCATTTTGCAGAACCTACAGTGGAAGGCAGAAATGTGATGAGAGGCCCTGTGTTATGCACATTCAGGTCCTTTTGCCCAGTAGTTATTTGCACAAGTGTGAACGGAATTGTATGTTCAATTTCATATATAAGAATTGTATAATTACATTTAGAACATATTGAAAAGCACCGGTCCAAGTACAGATCCCTGAGGCACTCCACTGTTTACCCTTTTCCACTGATAAAATTGACCATTTAACCTACTCTCTGTTTCCTGTCTTTTAACCAGTTTGTAATCCATGAAAGGACATCGCCTCCTATCCCATGAATTTTTAGTTTTCTTAGAAGCCTCTCATGAGGGACTTTGTCAAACGCCTTCTGAAAATCCAAATACAGCTTGGAGAAGAGATGGTTGAGGGGGGATATGATAGAGGTCTTTAAGATCATGATAGATCTTGAACGAGTAGATGTGAATCGGTTATTTACTCTTTCAGATAATAGAAGGACTAGGGGGAATTCCTGAAGTTAGCAAGTAGCACATTTAAAACTAATCGGAGAAAATTAATTTTCACTCAACGCACAATTAAGCTCTAGAATTTGTTGCCAGAGGATGTGGTTAGTGCATTTAGTGTAGCTAGGTTCAAAAAAGGTTTGGATAAGTTCTTAGAGGAGAAGTCCATTAACTGCTATTAATCAAGTTTACTTAGGGAATAGCCACTGCTATTAAATGCATCAGTAGAATTGAATCGTCTTGATGTTTGGGTACTTGCCAGGTTCTTGTTTCCTGGTTTGGCCTCTGTTGGAAACTAGAGATGTGCATCGTTTTTTGTGTTTGTGTCATTCTTCGTTTTTCGGCCACCATGGAAAATGTTGGTTTTTTTCGGTTCGGGTCTTTTTTTTCGCGAAAAATTGATTTTTAGTTAGTGCGCGCTAACTCCCCGTTAGTGCGCGCTAGCTCCCGTTAGTGTGCACTAACAAAAACTGTTAGATTTTGTTACTTTTTGTTACTTTTTGCTAGTTTTTGTTAGTGCGCACTAACGGGAGATAGCGCGCACTAACGGGGAGTTAGTGCGCACTGACTCCCGTTAGTGTGCACTAATCGGAAAAACACATTTTTGCGAAAAAACAAGAAAATCCTGATTTTTTTTGGACTCCCTGAAACATGCCGAATTGGACAATTTTGTTGCAATTTTCCAATTTGGCAAAAACGAATGCACATCTCTATTGGAAACAGGATGCTGGGCTTGATGGACCCTTGGTCTGATACAGCATGGCAATTTCTTATGTTCTTAATTGAAGATAAATATACAATGTGTGGTTGGGAATCTAAAATTCCATCACCAAATCTGAAAAGAATTTAAGCTGTGCATTCAGTAAGAGTAGTCCCAAAAATTGTAACCCCTTATTTTCCTAGCACCATATCTAAAGTGAAGGTAGATTAAGAGAGCTGAGGGTTATTCTTTAAAAGAAACATGTAGGCTGGGGCAGTGTGTACCAGCTTCATTTTCTTATTGATTATCAGCCACATTTTGAGTGTATGAGCAACCTCAGGATTATATCTCTGCACGCTTTACTATATGTAGGCAAAGATGATGGCATGTACAGAAAAGAGGCATGATTATTGCCCCCAGCCTCCCTAGCGTCCAATGAAAGCCAGTGCTATGGGTTGTCAGACCTCATCCAGGTCCTCAAACCTATCAGCTGAGCCACCCAGTAATAGGACTAAAGTTCAAGGAAGGCCACTCCTCAATGTCTGCAAGTTTTTGTCAGCTCAGAGTACTTATTCTAGACACTTTCCCCTACCATAAAAGCTTAGATTATGGCTTTTTAGAGATGAGAAAACTGAGTTACCAATATAACAAGGAATGTGCAGAAATAGTATAATAATCAAGGCAGAATTGAGACAGACCATCTTAACAATGTTCACCTTTCCAATCCAGGTTATGGATAGGGGATACCATTTAGTCAAGTCAGATTGAATACTATTAATTATTCCAGTATAGAGCCTTATTTTCTAAGGCTATCGCAGGCTTGCACTAACAGCTAGCTAGCGAAGGTAGCGCATGCCTGCACTACCTACATCGGGGCAGAGTCGGCCCCGGAAGAGGAGGAGTCGGGGCATCACCGGGGCCGACTCTGCAAGGACGGCACAGACAACAAAAAGGTAAGGGCCTTTTCACGCCCAATAACTACACCTTCTATGGTGTAGTTATTGGGCGCGATGCCCGGTGCGATCACTGCCAGCTAGCGCAGGACCCCCCCCCCCCCGTTTCGGCCCCCTGCCCCTCATTACCGCATTTTTCTAAAGTACCGAAGGCCAGCGATGCTTTAGAAAATGAGGCCCATAGTTTGTCAGGAAGAGATTGGATAAATCTTTAGTTATCCTTATCCCTAAGTATTTAAATGTGTCTTCTGTGATTTTGAACCCATTCAGTTCTATTTGTAAGGGTACCAGCAGGCCCACCAGCACCCCCTCTGATTTAAAATAATTTATCAGGTAACCAAAAATTTTACTGCAGTGTAAAGAATCCATTAAACCCAGAACTAACCCATGTAATCTTGTAATATATAAGAGCAAATCATCGGCATACAATGATATTTTGTGGGTATAATCAAAAAGATGAATCCATAGATCAGAAGGGATTGGTGAATAGCCTGTGCAAAAGGTTCAATAACTAAATCAAACAAAATAGGCAAAAAGAGGGCAACATGGACAGGTGCCTTGACCAATTGCAAAGGGATCAGACAGCAGTGCATTAGACAAGATCCTTGCAACCAGGTTAGAATACAGGGTCTTCATCCATGAAATAAATTTATCTGGGAATACCCATTTCCAAAGTATCAAAAAGTGAAATTGCCATAATATGCAATGAAAGTCTTTGTTGGCATCTATGGAGATAATAGCTCCGGAGATCTTATGTCTCGATGCAAGGTTCAGAATAATAGACAATCATCTGGCATTATTAGTAGATGACCTGCCTTTATTAAATCCTGTTTTATCCTGATCTATTAACATGGAAATCAAATCTTCCATTCTCAATTGTAAAATGTTTGCTAAGATTTTAATGTTGGTATTGATCAATGAGATAGGCCTGTAAGAAGTGCAATCCAGAGGGTCCTTAGATTTATTATAAATTAAAATCAACAGTGCCTCAGTCAAATGACCCACCCTAGCATCAAGAGACTGTAAACTGTTAAATAAATCCCTGAGGCCCAGCAGAAGAATTTCCACAATTTCTTTATAAAAATCAACAGGAAATCCATCAGCGCTCAGAATTTTTCCTGCCACCAGGCTTTTTTTTTTTCATTTATATCTTTATTATTCATTTTCCAAATCTGAACATAAAACATGTTTCTTCACAAATCATAGGCAATCTTATCTGACATACTATAATGAATACAAATAACAATAAACACTAACAACCCAAAACTTTATAGTTAAGAACTAATAATGGGGGGGCCATCTATTTAACCAATATATCTTCAATAACTAATCAAATTGGGAAAGGACATTTTCTATCTAATTTTCTCGGGCATTTTCTACTGATGTTTCTTGGTTACTTTTTAAACATGTCTTATCTTTTAAGAAATTGTCAAGATGTAGTGGCTTATTAAAACTAAACCTTTTATCCTGGAAATTTACAAAACACTTAGAAATCTCAAATAAAACATTGCACCAATTTCAAGGGTCCTACTTTTTAATGCCAAGGATTGTCTCCTGTGGACCTGTGTAGGTCTTGAGATATCTGGAAAGATAAATAGTTTTTGGCCACAAAATTGCAGATCTTTATTCTTAAAAAATTTTGCTAACAAGTACTCTTTCTCACTCTCTAACATAAAGGATACAAAGAGAGTTGTACTTCTATTAATAGTGAGGTAGATTTTAAAAAAGTACGCATAGCCGCGCGTATCTTATAAAATCCCGGATCGGCGCACGCAAGGCTGCCGATTTTGGGCAGCCTGTGCGAGCTGAGCCGCGCAGCCTGCCTCCGTTCCCTCCGAGGCCGCTCCGAAATCGGAGCGGCCTCGGAGGGAACTTTCTTTCGCCCTTCCCTCACCTTCCCCTCCCTTCCCCTATGTAACCCACCCCTCCGGCCCTATCTAAACCACCTCCTTACATTTGTCCCTCGATTTACGCCTGCTAGAAGCAGACGTAAATCTACGCGCACCAGCGGACTGCTGGCGTGCCGTCATCCGACCCGGGGGATAATTCCCAACATTCTGTTTGCTTTTTTGACTGCCACAGCATACTGAACTGACGATTTCAATGAGTTATCCACTATGATGCCTAGCTCTCTTTCTTGCCTTTCTTATCTCAGTTATTTTCAGGGAACTTCCTGAACACACTCCTCACTCCTGATTCAATATTTCTCCAACCTTGAAGTACTTGAATGTTGCTCATACCTCCTGATTGGTACATACCAAATATTAGGGATGCACATTCATGCTGTTTTGTTTTTTTTATTTTATGTGCATACATTTTTTAAGTGAATTAAATTGAATTTGTGTGCATAAAATTGATTTTATATACCTAATAGTTTGAATTATTTAGTCTCAAAATAGACCTCAATAGTTTGTCACAGTAATAGAAAATGTGATGAACTTCACATTCCAATCTGACAAACCATTGAAAAATCTGCAAATTCATCAGATTGGTTTGACAAGCTACTTTTAAAGGAAAGTCACATTTGTGGCAAAATACCATTTTCTCCAGCCAATTCTTCTTCAGTCAATGAAAATTTCCGATTTTGAATTTTATTTTCAGGCTTTTCATACATTCTTAATAGAGACTGAAACATTACAAAAGCCTCAGCATCCCAGTCATATTGTGAGACATCACACATACAAATCGATAGAACAACAGCTATGAAAAAATATTTGTAATGTAGAACAGATTTGTAGTCTATATTTCCCATGCATCATAGCAGAAGTATAAAGCAGACTTTCTTTTCATTGTATTGTTATAAAGACCTGTCATAAAACAAATGATGCAGCCAAATTCACCGAATACATGAAGTCTTGAATAAGTCTAATGCATTTTGCTGGGTAATCTTTGGTAATAACGCTGCATTATACATTTATTTCCAAAATGTTAAGTACCAGATTTTCAACCTTGTGACTTCTTTATACAGTGGGGTGGAGTATGTTCCCGTAGTGTGTCACTAGAGCTTTAAAGGAGCTATTATTTGCAAAATATGCACTGACAGCTGATACTGTTATAATAGCTATGCTTTTTAAAAATGCTTAAGATAGAATACTGCAACATCTTAGTTATATCTTGTTTATGTTTCAGTGTCCACAGCCCCAGTTTCCTGCAGCAGCTCAGAAGTAAATCCTACAGCAAAAGCTTATGACATCTGTAGCAATTATGAAGCCATTGCATATCTTTATTCAGATTTGCATATTAAATCATGGCTTTTTTCTTTTTATTAATTTATATTCATTTTCTGACATTTATAATGCATCTAGATAATATAATTATCTTTTTCTTGATTTATTTTTTTCCTGTGGAGATAAAAAGATCTTAATGATTGGTGCAGAGAAGTGAACAAAGTGTATTGGCATGAGGAAGGGATCACAGGAATGGTAGAGGATTGGACACAGTGAAGGGAGAGAAGAATTGATGATGGAGAAAAATGGAAGGGAAGATTGACATTGGAAGGAGAAGAACATCAGAGATGGTTGCGAGGGAAAGAAGGATTGGTATTGAGTGGAACAGATGGATAAATGGGAGATAGGGAAGGATTGGATATAGAAGGAAGAATAGGAGATGGGGAAGATGAGAGAATCCAAGAAAAATGTTTTGCCGATTTGGTTTTGGGAGAATCCAAGGCCAATGTGGGGAGGGATATGGAAGGAAGTTCAAGGAGAGATGAGAATAGAGAAAGGGTGATTCCCTCTTTACTCACCTGGCAGCTGGCACAGATCTCCATCCTGCATAGTACAGATGCCCTCTCACATGCACATCCATGGCACATCTCTCTCTCTCTCTCTGTCTCACACACACATGCACACACAAACACAGTTCTAATTACCTTCTCGCTTGCCCTCCTCAGTTTCACACCAACAGACCTCTCTGCTCATCTCCTATATCACACACACTTTCAGTATCATGACCCTCCCACATACACACATCTCAAACATTAAGAAACTCCATCATACACACACATTGGTGAAAGCTGAAATATCGAACACTTTTAAAGCTAGGCACTCTGTTGAAAATTTTGCATTTCCCATATATTGAGAATTAAGGAAAAACATATGCCAAAGGGTTGTTGCACATAATTCATGATATCTTGTATGCAGTAAAAATCTGACATGTAGGAGAAAGTTATGCACAATTAAAAATGTACATTGAGTAGCAAAAATAGATTACAAAACTTTATAGAATAATACAATTGGTTTAAAATATACTTTCTACTCATGCACAAACTATAATTTCTATTGTAGCAAATATGTTTTACATTTGAGGGGCAAAGAGTAGTTGGCTAGCTTAGGGGTAGATTTTAATACATGCGCGAGCACATCCATGTGCGCGCACTTCCCGGCACACACTCATGGACGCGCTGATTTTATAACATGCGTGCACATGTTATAAAATCGTTGGGCCACGCATACATGCACACTGGATTTTGTAATCCATGTATGGCACGTGCAAGGGGAAGAAATTATGCAATTTTCATGTGGCGACGCATTGCAGCCTTTTCTAGTTCCCTCCGCCCTACCCTAACTTCCTTTCCCCTTCCTCTCTCCTCCTCAACCCCTAGATACATTTTTTTTTTGTTATCTTTGTTAAATTTACTTCAGCTCCCGCACAAGGCCCGACCATGTGCGTAACCCGTTTTCCCCGCAAGCACCTTTTGAAAAATCTACCCATTAGGCGTTAGCTACTAGCTAGTTGGATCCCTCAGTATGACAATTCCTTCCTTATGCAGCTATATCTAGTATCCTAGTTTTACCAGCTGCTCAAATTATAGGTATACCATGGGATGTGAGCTGGTTAGGAATAACTTAGCTGGCCATCTCTGAGCACAAAAATAGCTGGTGTAATGGGGTCTTTGTCCCTTATATACAAGAAATATGGCACAGGTGAGATATAAGAAAAATAGACCCCCTTAGAGTGAGACAAACTAAATCAGAACAATAAATCCCAGCAATCTATGCTGATAACATAGGCATCCATGTGACTCAAAATGGGGAGACTCTGGGTAGACACTCTGAAGTGAAGGAAAGGTGGAGACTCCCTTCATACTATAAGTGATTATAAGTGTTTTACCTCAGAGAGGTGTGCAGAGTAAAAAAAAAACTGCACAGTCCATTTTTAATCCTGAATGCTGCAAAGATACTGAGAGAAAAAAATAAAAGTGCAATGCTTGTTTGAATTGTGCTAACTGAATGCTGAGTTTGTTCCTCATTATTACAAAGCCAGTAGAGAGAGAAAGAGAGAGAGAGAGATAAAAAGAAATGCAGCATCTATGGAACTGTGAATACCAATGCTGAGCTGATATACTGATATTTTCAAGATATGAAAAAAGAAAGGATACTGCAGGGGGAAATTGGAATTAAAAATAAGATCTGTGTTCAAGGACTCTTGGAAGGATGCACTACAGGCACCTTACATCAGCTGGCTTAAATCTAGCTAGCTTAGTTTAGCTGGCTAGATTTAAATGAATATTGTACCTCAACCTAGCCAGCTGGTTGAGGTACAATATTCAGCTTGAGGTTGAAAATTATGACAGCAGGCTAAGCAGCTCTTGTAATTTTAGTCCCTGTAAGACTATGATAAGGTGAGTAGACTTAATGCAGCATCAAACAGGCATAAGGCCTAACCTGTCATATCAAAGGCATTGTGGAACTGAGAGGTCAGGAATAGCCAGAGAACAGACTTCAGGCTGAATTCTAGCAAAAAAAATCTTTATATGCTTCTTTATTGGTGGAAAGTAACATACCAACAACCTTGCTGTTTCATGCAGTTGAACAAAACAAAATGTGTCAATGCAACTTACACCATTTTTTAAGATGGCGCCGGTCATCCATTGCTCCTACCATGTAACTGAGGCTGGCCAATGGCACCAATAGCCCCTGTCACATGGTAAGGCAAAGGGCCACCGGTGCCATTTTGTTTACTGGCAGCTGACGGCCCGAGAGCAGGAGATTGCTCCAGGGACCCCGCTGGTCCACCAGGGACTTTAAGCAAGTTTTTTTTGGGGGGGTCAGGAGAGTGATGGGTTGTAATTTATTAAATCTGAAGGGCTGATGTTTTGGTTTTTTTCGGTTCGGGACAGCTGGAAAAAAACGGCCTGAACCGTGGGAAACAAAATTTCCCACGGCGGGCCGATAATGAAGGGTGAACCAAAAAGTTCAGCTGAATAACATCTCTATTTTATGAACATCTAGGATCCAGTGATCACTGGATGGTATGGTTCAGTATTAGAGCAAAATAAATGAAGGTTCATTCCAAGGCAAGGGTCTTAGACTAACCCCTAGATTCATCAAAATGTGATAATAACACAAGAGGTAATATAGTGCTTTGCATAGGTATTATCACATGATTTGGTAAACCTTTCACAGCCCACAATATATGAGAGAGAGAGAGAGAGACTATTTACAAGGCCCTCATAGTAAAGTCTTTATATCTCTATAGGAGGGCCATCTAATATGTCATGGTGAGGTGTTTGTGGTGGTTTAGGGTATAGGGTCCAGTTTATCATGCAGAGTGAGACGTACACCTCAGTGAAGATTTGATTGGACACTATAAGAGGATACCATCAAGCTAGGGCGAGATAATATAGTACAAAATTTCATCTTTGTGAGACTTTCCTCACTCCAAATGAAGTCAAATCTTCACCAAGGTGCTTTTTGTACATCTTACTCTGCATGATAAACTGGCCCCTAAATCCTAAACCACCACCAACACCTCACCTCGAGTTATTAGATGTCACAGCAGTGGACTCACGATGTTGGACCGGCCCGGGTATTCGCCACCCAGGCCGGCCCAGGACATGTCAGGTGGTCTACCGAGCACGGCTCTGTCACGGCCGCACCCAGCAGACCACGTGACTGGAGCGATCGGCCCACCGGGGGATGCCCGATCCCCCGATAGGCCAATCCGCCCCTGAGATGACCCTCCTATAGGCATACAAATACTTGCATACTATGAAAGCCTCCACAAAGGCACTTTATCTCTCTCTCTCTCCTCTCCTATCCCAAGCCCTGAAATGGTCAAAATGCAATTCTAAAAATGTATCACGAATTGCATTACAGCCATTTCAGTAATATCGCATAGCTTAATATTATGCTATCGCACGGTATGATATTGCCCCTCATTTTCATAATTCCCACCCAAACTCCTCCCTAATCTTACCCCTTCCCAAAATTTGCATTTGCGCCATTATTATTACATGCGTTAAGGCATTGACGCGTTATCACGTGCATTATCGCCATAACGCATTTTGATGAATGACCCTGTAAATTTGTTAAAATGAATGCATGCCTCAAGGAGTAGTTAGCTGATTTTGAAAATCTAGGGGAAGTAGAAGAGAAGTGGGCAAAACTAATAGGAGATATTATAAGGGCAACTAACCTTTTTGCCATGAAAGTAAATAAAAGAAAAAGGAAAATTTGGCCACTATGTCACAGGGGCTGACCAATGGCATCGGTAGCCCCTGTGACATAGTGTGGGCAAAGGCTATCGGCGCCATTTTGAGTATTGGCGGGACGGCGATTTTGAGTCTCAAAATGGCGCCGATCGCCTTTGCCCTCACTATGATGGCGATCGGCGCCATTTTGAGTATTGGCGGGACGGCGATTTTGAGTCTCAAAATGGCGCCGATCGCCATCATAGTGAGGGCAAAGGCAATCGGCGCCATTTTGAGACTCAAAATTGCCATCCCGCCAATACTCAAAATGGCGCCGATAGCCGTCATAGTGAGGGCAAAGGCGATCGGCGCTATTTTGAGTATTGGGATCAGACGGCCGGCGTGAAAGGAGGTCGCTCCCGGACCCCCGCTGGACTTTTGGAAAGTCTTGTGGGGGTCAGGAGGCCCCCCCAAGCTGGCCAAAAGTCCCTGTGGGTCCAACGGGGGTCCCGGAGCGACCTGCCGTCCGACGCCAGGACTCAAAATGGCGCCGATAGCCTTTGCCCATACTATGTCACAGGGGCTACAGGTGCCATTGGTCAGCCCCTGTCACATGGTAGGAGCACAAGATGGCACCGATGGCCATGTGACAGGGGCTGACCAATGGCACAGGTAGCCCCTGTGACAAAGGCTATCGGCACCATGATGAAACTAGCACCGAGGGTGTGAGTGAGTTCCCGGACCCCACCGCTGGACCACCAGGGAGTTTTGGTAAGTCTTGGGGGGGGTCAGGAGGGTGGGGGGGGGGGTTAAATTTTTATTTAGGCCGAATAAAACAGAAATCTGTTTAATACGTGGGGAGTCGCGATGCGTTTCGCCTCCCCACATATTTAACAGATAGCAAAAAATAAGTTGCAGATTACAAATACATGGAAAACGGATGCACACCTCTAATCGCTTCTCATCATGCTTTGGCACCAAAGAGATTCAAGTCGCTGTATTTATATCCCATGCCCACCAAAGTTCGGGGTGGGTTAAATTTTACATAAATAAAGAGAAATAAAAAACAGTAACTAAAAATTACATTTATATCATAACTTAAAAATATAGCAAAATATTGTATAAGTAATATATATAAGTAATGTATTTAGGATGCAAAAACCCAAGGGAATGGTGTAATATTGGAAACAAAATTCTTCTAAACTCAAAAGAAGAGTGGGATCTGAGGTTGATTGTATCTGATGAGCTTAAAATGGCCAAACAGGTGAATAAAGTGATGGCAAAAACTAGAAAGATACTTGCCTGCACAGTGAAAGAAATGGTCAGCAGAAAAAGGGAGGTGATAGTACCCTGTACAGGTTCCTGGTGAGACCTCCTTTGGAATGGTGCATACAGTTATGGAGACCTCATCTTCAAAAGGATATAAACTAGTTGGAGTCATTCCAGAGGTGGCTACGAAAATGATTGGTGTTCTTTGTTGTAAAGCACATGGAGATAGATTTAAAAATCTAAAGATGTACACCCTAAAGGAAAGGTGAGATAGGGGAGTTATGACAGAGACATTTAAATATCTGAAAGGTTTCCATGCCCAAGAGGCTAGCCTCATTCTATGGACAGGAAGATCTAGAACAAGGGAATCATGTGATGAGGGTGAAAAGTGTTAGAAGTAATTTTAGGAAATATTTCTTTATAGAGAGGGTAGTGGATGAATGTATGACCTCCCATTGGAGATGTTGGAGGCAAAAATGGTATCTGATTTCAAGAAAGCATGGGATAAGTACAAGGAACCTCTGAGGGAGTGATGAGAATTGTAAGGGCTAGATAAATTGGATGGTTTTATAGACTAGTTGGGATATATGGTCTTATTCTACCATCATGTTCCTATGTTTCTATGTTCAATATGGATTAATGTGGGCTAAGATCTGTGGTACTTTGTATCCTTGTGTGGGCTGTTTGAAAATTACCCTTCTTAAATAATGTATTGATATGTCTGCAAGCCTTCTACAGCAATGGATTACAGTTGACAAATATACCAGAAATATTGGGTGCAATTCTGCCAAATCTAAAGGTATGGGGAAAAAAAAAGACAAAATGGATACATTCAGGATAATCTGCAAAAATCCCTGACAGGTCCATGCATCACCATCCACAATACATTCAACAAACATACAGAGACAGAATTTGAGTTGAAATTAAAATAAGGCCCAACTTTATTGATAATTAAGAAGCCTAACAATAGGTCTAATCTACATCCCTGACCCTTTGTTTAACATAGATGAAACTAAACAATGAAAAGAAAGGAAGGATCTGTCCTCCCCATCCCCCCCCCCCCCCCCATTCACCCCAAGCAAGCAAGGTCAGAGTTGTCATAATGAATATGTAGGTCCAGATCTTTCAAACAGCTTGCCCCATGCCACCTAGTCTGTTGACTCTCTGGGCCTGCAACTTGGCTGAATGAGTAACCACCAGTTTGCTGCTGTACTGTCTTCTGTCTCACAAACAGCAGATGATTCCAGCCAATCTAGCAGGTCCTGTTGTAAAAACAGTGCCCCACCTGTACATAATTCCCTCCACCATCATCACCACCTTAACCCTCTGGTACTCAACTGTGACTTATACAATTAATAATAATATTAAATAGGTCATACATGCTATAAGAGCAAACTTGTACTTGACTCATGCTGTGAAGTCTAATTAATACACACATAACTATTTGCACATGCTGGCTGACATAATTATAATGGAATGTTGGGTGGGTGCAACATGCAGGAGCCTGACTGATCCAGAGAGGAATGAGAAAAAGGTCACGTTAGCCAGTGCCTGTCCCTTTTATCCTCCACCCCAGTCCTCAACTCCCAGGCATGTGCCCTCTGATAGACAGCAGCTCCCCCCTTCCCTCGGTGTGAGGAAAAGGGTTCAAGCCCACACAGTCCTGTGGCACACAGGAGGGTGCATTGCACACCAGACCAAGCAGCTCTTACTGGTTCCCACCTTTTCTTGGCCAGCCATCATGGGTTGAAGATGCCATACGCAATTGCCAGGAAAGAACCTGCATGGCTATAGTAAAGCAAGGTCACATGAAGAAAGTCCCCCAGAGCGTAGCCTTCCTCATAAGAACATAAGAAATTGCCATGCTGTGTCAGACCAAAGGTCCATCAAGCCCAGTATCCTGTTTCCAACAGAGGCCAAACCAGGCCACAAGAACCTGGCAATTACCCAAACACTTAGAAGATCCCATGCTACAGATGCAATTAATAGCAGTGGCTATTCCCTAACTAAACTTGATTAATAGCTGTTAATGGACTTCTCCTCCAAGAACTTATCCAAACCTTTTTTGAATCCAGCTACATTAACTGCACTGACCACTAGGGATGTGAATTGTGTGCCCGATCATTTTAACGATCGGGTTTGGCTGGAGGGAGAAAAAAATCTGATCGGTAGAGATGTGAATCGGAATCGGTTTCGATTCCGATTCACATCGCAAATTTTTTTTAGTGAGGCCCAAGCCGATAAAAAAAACCCCACCCTGACCCTTTAAAATTGACCCCTTAGCTTCCCCCACCCTCCCGAACCCCACCCAAAACTTTTTACAAATATCTGGTGATCTAGCGGAAGTCCCAGGAGCGACCTCCCATTCTCGGGCCGTCGGCTGCGCTAAATGGCGCCGATGGCCCTTTGCCCTTACCATGTGACAGGGTATCCGTGCCATTGGCCGGCCCCTGTCATATGGTAGGAGCACTGGATGGCCGGCGCCATCTTTAAAAATGGCGCGGGGTTTGGGGCAATGGCAATATCACACATTTTTAATACCAGAAATAACTACACCTTTTTTCCTGATGTTAAGCTGTGTGATATGCCCGAAAATGGCTGTAATGCGATTTAGATGGCATTTGGGCTAGGGGAAGGGAGAGAGAGAGAGAGAGCGAGAGAGAGAGAGAGAGAGAACCTCTGGGGAGGCTTTCACAGTATTCAAATATTTATATCACTATAGGAAGATCATCTAATAACCCGAGGTGAGGTTCTGGTGGTGGTTTAGGGTTTGGGGGGGCAGTTTGACATTGACTACTATGAAGGCCTTATAAAACCTCACTCACGCTCTCTCTCTCTATCACTCTCTCTCAAATGCATGTCTGGGCACTTTGCAGCTTGCAAAATGAAAATCTCATAGGTGCAATAAATTTAATGTACATTGCAATAAAACAGCAATGTGAAGTGTTAAAATAGCACACGGTGCAGTTACACTAAAATTATCATAGCTATGCCCCTTTTCCTTATCATGGTTGTTATTCATGCAAAATTTATAGAATTTTGATGAATCTAGGCCTCTGTCCTGATGTTGGAATGTATTTTTCAGCTATAATAGTTTCCCCTGCTCATTACTTTTTGCATTTGACCTTTTCAAATAACATAATTTATATCTGAAATATAAACAGAGAAGCATTACTAAGTATGGTCCCACTATTGATGTCACTATAGAACAATGGCATGAAACCAAAATCAGCATCCCATCCTTAAATAAAAAATAATCTCTTTATTTATTTCTGCTTGATGTTCAATCATATCTGTCAGGTCTTGTTTGCATAAGCAAGGATCAGTTTTGAGGGGAAAATGAAATCATTAGAGGAGGAAGGCTGGTGCGGAAATGGGGAGATATTGAGTAATGACAAGATAAGGAATGAAGAACTAGTGACGCAGAGTATATTTGGATCTCAGGGTTAGAACAGAAAATGCAGGCCTAAAGGAGCTAAGTGAGAGAGGAAGAAATGTGTACAAGACAGAGCAGCAGTGGCCGTAGTATATGTGTAGGTATAACTGAGATACAAGAGCACTTAGAAGAGAAGGAAGAGAGAAGGAGGAAGCGAGACAGGTGTGAAGGTATTTATGAAGGGAGTGGTTGGAAGCAAACAAAAAATATGGATTTTGATTCAAGGACCATGTGCTACAGCATCAACTGTGTTTTTTCCAGTCATGATGGTACCTGGTAGAAACCACTTAAAGTCTAGTTGAAAATAGTTTTGTGTCATCTAATTGCATTTTAGTTAGGATGCCTATTTTTCTTTGATGTTATAGCTTCATGTGGACATTAATGTAATAAAAAACTAAACAATGTAGCGTGATTAATTTAAAATGAAACTAATGTGTGCTGGAAAGAAGATAACAGTATCAAAATGGAATTCTAATATGCACTAAACATTAAGTTACAAAATTGTGCCCTTGTTCTCCCTGGAAATAAAAGCTGTATGCAATCCTTTAATCTTTAAATAAATAATTACTGTGATGTTTTTTGATTAAAAAAAAAAAATATATAATTGAAATAAAAAAGGATTAGAGATATCTGTCATTTTCAAATGAACTGTGAAGCCTGTAGAGATAGGAATGGAGAAGATTTTAAAAGGAAACATGATTGCACTTCAGAGGACAACGTAGTCTGTGTTTAATTTTTGTATACTTATTTTTTTTTTACTCTACTTCTGTTGTAATAAAGTAATGAAATGCAGAGTGCACATTAGTTATATCCTGCATTAAAACAGCAGAAAGGTTTTTTAAAAAGTGTGCAAAAGAAATAAATAAAGTTAGCTTTACTTCTGTTATAACTTTGGTGGTTAAAAGTCTAAGTTAAGTTCAACTCAACACCTCTATCCATTGAATAAAAGAAAATGGAAGGAGAGGGGTTCTGGCTCAGTCCCAAGTCTGGGACATAAAATAAGAAGTCCTCTGACCCTGGGTCCCCCACTTATAACGCCATATACTTACAAACTACTCCCACTCACTAACCCATCCCTTACTCACCTACCACTCCAGTCATGCATTAACCCAACCCCTACCCCATTAGGGCTTCCTGGAGTGGAAGAGTAACTTCGGGGTAGCTTTTCAAAGGGTTACACGCGTAAGATACGCGTGTAACCCCCAAAAAGCTACCCTAAGCTGCCCCTGCATGTGCGCAAGCCCCAGGATGGGCGTATGTCCTGGGGCTTTGAAAAAGGGGCAGGAAGGGGCGGGTCAAAGGGTGTGGTGGCAGTCCAGGGGTGGGTGTGGGGGCAAGTCCAGGGGTCAGGGGGTGCTCCGGGGGCATGGTGGAGGTTCAGGGGCAGTCCAGGGGTGGTCCCGAGTCCTCCGGCACAGTGGCCTGTGCCGGGGGATAGCGCGCCGATGCGCGCAAGTTACACCTGCCTCGAGCAGGCGTAACTTCAGAAACAAAGGTGGGGGGGATCTAGTTAGGGCTGGGGGTGGGTTAGATAGGGGAAGGGAGGGGAAGCTTGGGGAGCAGTAGAAAAGTTCCCTCCAAGGCCGCTCCAATTTCGGAGCAGCCTCAGAGGGAACGAAGGCAGCCTGTGCGGCTCGGTGCGCGCAAGTTGCACAATTGTGCACCCCTTTCACGCGCCAACCCTGGATTTTATAACATGTGCGCGGCAGCACATGCATGTTATAAAATCGGGCGTAGATTTGTTTGTGCCGGGTTGTGCAAACAAATCTGCGCCCGCATACAGGTTTTAAAATCTGCCCCTTAATGTTTAGATCAGCAGGATGAGAACTAAGGAAGCCAAGGTGAAAATTTTGCTTCTCCCACTGACACTTCTTGTGCAAGTCACTTCACCCTCCAATGTGTCAAGTACAAACTTAACAGTGAATTTTCAAAAGCAGTGTGCATTATAAATAGCACATACGCAAGTATATGCTACTTTAGAAACCTAAATATTCCCGCGTAAATCAGGGTCCACGAGTATATTTACACTTGTAAAAACTGGGCAAGCCAGGGGCATTCTGGGGAGGGGCTAACGTTAACACAAGAAAGTTGCTATTTTATAAGCAATTTACGCATGTAAATGCAGCATCTAACTTGGGTATATTACTCCTGCTGAATATGTGGCGTAAGTGATCAAAAACATCTTAAAAATGAAAAAAAATGACTGAGTGGGAATTCTGAGTGAAATAGTGGGACCTTAGGCTGAAGATCCAGGAGGGTCCTAATTACGCAAACTGTTTATTTCATTGCTCCGCACGTTAGATAATCATCTAACTTATGCATGTAAAAGCCAACTTACAGGGGGTAAATGCATCTAAATTCCATGTGGAAAATCTACTCACATATCCCTTTAAAACTGGAAGTAAAGATGCATGTATATCATTTGTGCATACTGTGATGCAGTACGACCTGGCCCGGGGCAGAAACAGCTGAGACACAGCCGAGCAGAAGCTAGTGGTACCAAACAGCCACCGGAGGGCGCTGAGGAAGGTAGCAAAGACTACACTTCCCAGGTTCCCCGAACCAACACCTGACCCCTGGCTGGAGCCTGAGCAGGAACAGGTGGAGGAAATTGGGACTGATCCCTATGACTCAGCAGAATCTATGGAGGCTGAGGAAGAGGGCGTGCCCCCGTGGTGGACCTGGCCACAAAAGCCCGGCTCCTCGAAGTCTCTGGAGGAGGAGATGGAGGTAAGCTGGGGAGAGGAAAGCTCCAGCTGTTCCTCTATGGAGGTGGAATAACCAGGAAGTTGGGGGATGGTAAATCCTGTATTGCTGTATGGATGTATGAGACAGGCGGGAAGGGAATTGTGTTTTAAATGTTGTGTACCCTGGGGCTTGTAAGGACAACCCCGCATTAATATAAGGCTGCAGCCGCTGAGCTACAGCACCACCACATTAAACTCCTTATTGATTAAGATCCTTTTTCTGTGTACTGCTTGGGAGTGCCAGGACTGGGCCTGGCACTCTGACTAGAGGCTGTGAGGAGTCCATAGCAGCGCTATGCTTGAGCTGTGCAAGGGGACAAGACGTGTCATAGGAGCGAAGCCAGAGGCCTGAAGCCCAGCAAAGCCCCACAGCATGCTGAGCGGAGGGACCTGATCGTGACAAATGGTGGCAGCAGTGGGATCCTTGAAACTCGCTGACTGGAGGGCAGACCCAGCGGTCAACTACCTGTGCTTCTACTGACCTAGTGAAGGTAAAGGTGAAGGAGGGCGTCGGGGCAGGATTGCTCACTGAAGCCGGGGAGAAAACAGAAAAAAAAAAAAAAAAAAGTCTTGCCACTTTAGTTTCTGGTAAGCGTCCAGAGCTAAGGGGTGGGACCCGAGGAGAAGTACGACTCTGCGAGAGCCGAAGGGGGCTGGTGTTGTACGGCCACACTTGGTGTTTTTTCGTGTTGTTTCCAGGCATGGCGTCCGAGGAAGTGCTAAAATGGATGGCAACCCAGATGCAGCAGCAGCAAGAGGCCATGCAGCACATGATTCAGCGCATGATGGATCACCAGCAGCAGCAACAGCTCCCGTTGATCCAGATGTTGGAGGAGCAGCGCAAGGTCACCCAGCTCTGGGCCGCCCAGCAGGCTACTGGAACAGCAGGTACCCCACACCCGATGACTGGGACTGGCGGAGTAGGCCGGATGGACCTCATGCACGGTATCTACCTAGAGAAGATGGGTCCAGGGGATGACCCTGAGGCCTTCCTGGTCACGTTTGAACGGGTGGCTAGTGTGGCTGGTTGGCCCAGAGAACAATGGTCTGCCCGGTTGGCCCCTTGTTTAACAGGCGAGGCCCAAGCCGCCTATAGGGCTTTGGCCCCGGAGCAGGCCATGAACTATGCCTTGCTGAAGACAGCCATCTTGGACCGACTGGGTATAACCCAGGATTGGTATCGGCGCCAATTCAGGGAAACCTGGTTACAGCCGAAAGACAGACCTCGGGCCCTGGCCCAGCATTTGAAGGACCTCGCATATAGATGGCTAGAACCCGAAGGGAAAACGGTGACTAAGCTCATGGAGCTGATAGTGCTAGAACAGTATATAGGAGCACTACCACCTCCAATGAGGAGCTGGGTGATTCGCCAAGGAGCAAGTGGGCTCGAGAGGGCGATAGTGAATACAGAGAGATACTTGGAGGCAGAAGCAGCTATGGGAGGTGGTGCATCCTCCAACAAAGAGAAAGGGTCTAAAGGACCAGGTCTGAGCTAGGCAGGTAGTCAAGGGGTTGCAAGGAATCAGAGAGGTCCCTTACAGGTGCTCGGTGGAAGGGGTGGACCGCAGGAAGAGACAGGCCCAGGACGGGAGGCGGGGGTAAGGCCGGCCCCAGGGCAATGTTTCCATTGTGGGGGAGCTGGGCACTTCAAAAGGGAGTGTCCACGCTTAGCTACCGCATATGCCCACCCACCGGAGCGAAGGGAGGAAGCAGTATCCAGAGACCCGAATCCCTACTTTCAGCAGGTTCGGGTTAATGGTCAGCCAGTGCAGGCCTTAATAGACACTGGCACTAATCAGGCGCTGCTCTCTAAGAAACTGGCTGTGGCTTTGGGACTCAAGATGCCCCAAGCCCAAAAAGGGGAGGTGGTGATACGATGTGTACATGGTACGGCAGTTAGGTACCCGGTACATGAGGTACTGGTACGTTGGAGAACCCATGAGGACATCGTAGAGATAGCCATAGTGGAAGGATTGCCGGTGCCCCTCATTTTGGGGAGAGAGTGGAGGCACCTCGCGGAGGTGTTGGCGGGCAGGCAAACTTTGATAACCACAAGAGCCCAAGCCCAGACACAAGAGGTACGTGAGCATGAACCCCCTCTAGGAGAGATTTTTCCCTTTGAGGAGGGGGAGGTGGTGGAAACTCCCGGGGTTAGTCGTAAGCCCCGACCGGAGAGAAAGAGGGAGAAGAGGAGACAGACTGGCCCAGAGGAAGGTGAGGACGAGGGGTCCACTAAAGAAATGATAGGCACCCTGCTAGCCCAGTTCCCAGAGTTTAGAGAGGAGCAGGTTAAGGACCCAGCCTTGAAGGTGGCCTGGGAAAAGGCTAAAGTATCTATACAACAGCTCACTAATAAAGAGGCTATGATATACCCCTACTTTATGGTCCAGAAGGGATTACTGTACAGGGTAGAGGAAGGACTGCAGGGACAGGGACCGCATAAACAACTGTTAGTGCCCCTACGGTTTCAACCCGAAGTTATGTCACTGGCGCATGACCATCCCCTGGCCGGACACTTGGGCCTGCATAGCACCTTAGCCCGTGTCAAGCGGCGATTCTTCTGGCCAGGTATTTACAGCACAGTTAAGAAGTTTTGCAGCTCGTGCCCCAACTGTCAGTTGGTCGCCCCAAGGGCCCCCCCTAAGGCACCCCTGGTACCCGTGCCGGTAGTACATGAACCAATGGATCGGGTAGCGGTAGACATCATTGGACCGATAGAAAAAAGTAAACGCGGTCATCAGTATATTCTCGTGGTATTAGACTACGCGACCAGATTTCCGTGGGCCGTCCCTTTGAGGTCTACTGGGGCAAGGGTGGTAGCCCCGGAGTTGATAAGGATATTTTGCCAGTTCGGCTTTCCACGTGAACTACTGACAGACAGGGGTACCAATTTTATGTCCCGGGAATTAGCAGGCCTATGGGCCCAGTTCGGTATTAAACATATACGAACTTCAGCGTACCACCCCCAGACTGATGGGTTAGTGGAGCGCTATAATCAAACCCTGAAGTCCATGATGCTCAGTTGTCTAGAAAAAGATGCTAGTAATTGGGATCGCCTCATCCCATTCTTGTTGTTTGCCTCCAGGGAGGTGCCCCAAGCTTCCACAGGGTTCTCACCTTTTGAACTTATTTTTGGGAGACAACCCCAGGGTCTGCTCGATGTCATACACGAGCAGTGGACAGGGGCTGAGGCGGAACCTCAGGACATCATAAGTTACATTGGGGGTATTAGGCAGCATGCTGAGACTGCTCTGGGTTTGGCCAAGGAAAATCTCGAGCAGGCTCAAGAAAGGCAGAAGACCTACTACGACCGCGGGGCTAGGGACCGGGAATTTCAAGAGGGAGATCAGGTCTTAATATTGGTGCCTACGTCCCCTAACAAACTTTTGGCCAAGTGGAAGGGCCCAGGGACAATTTTAAGGCGCCTGGGGCCCCTAAATTATCAAGTCAAGGTAGGACTTAAGCGACCCCAGGTGTATCACGTCAATTTGCTGAAACCTTGGGTAGAGAGGCAAAGTATGTCCGCGGATACGATATCCGAGGAAGAGGTGGATTTAGGTCCACAAGTAAGGGAACTTAGTAAAAAAGTCGAGGTCCCGATAGGAGAGGAGCTAACTCCCAGGCAAAGAGCCCAAATACAGGAGATAGTTGAACAGGCCAAAGACGTGTTCTCCCCGTCGCCAGGACGAACCACGCTAATCACTTATGAGATAACAACACCGCCAAGACAGGTGGTTAGGAGGAGGCCCTATCGTCTCCCTGAAGCCATGCAGGATGAGGTTAGAAGGCAGGTTGAGGAGATGTTGCAACTGGGGGTCATCGAAGAGTCAGTAGCGCCTGGTGTAGCCCCATTGTCCTGGTGCCTAAGCCAGATGGAACTTTACGTTTCTGTATAGATTTCCGGTTGGTTAACGCGATATCCACTTTTGATGCCTACCCCATGCCACGAGTTGACGAACTAGTAGAGAGGCTGGGACGGGCTCAGTATTTAACCACCCTGGACCTGACCAAGGGATATTGGCAGATTCCCTTGGCCAAGTCCTCGCGAGAGAAAACAGCGTTTGCTACCCCAGCAGGGCTGTTTCAGTTCGTGCATATGCCGTTTGGACTGCAAGGAGCTGCGGCTTCTTGTCAGCGCCTCCTAAACCTGGTGTTACGCCCCCATATAGCATATACAGCGGCCTATATGGACGACATCATTATATACTCCACTGAGTGGGAATCACATCTAAAAAGGGTTAGAGCGGTACTGCAGTCGCTTAGGGATGCAGGGTTGACGGCCAACCCGGCTAAATGTAGGATTGCCCAACGAGAGGTTAAATACCTAGGACATCTGGTGGGGCGAGGGGTGGTGAAACCCTTGCTGGATAAGGTGGAGTGCATTTGGGATTACCCACTGCCCGAGACCCAGAAGCAGCTCCGAGCCTTTTTAGGGCTCATTGGATATTACAGACGGTTCATACCACACTTTGCAGATCTGGCCACCCCTTTAAATGACATGTTAAGGAAGGGGACCCCAAACAAGTTGCGGTGGGGCCCACTGGAGGTAGAGAGGGTGGAGAGACTTAAACGGGCCTTGTGCCGAGATCCCGTTTTGAAGGCGGTTGACTTCACGTTACCATTTCTGTTACAGACGGATGCCTCAGGGTGTGGGTTGGGGGCAGTTCTCTCCCAAGTGGACAAAGGGGAGGAACACTCGGTCTTGTACCTTAGCAGGAGACTTCACCCCCATGAGGAAAAATATGCCACTATTGAGAAAGAATGTCTAGCCGTTAAGTGGGCTATTGAAACACTAAAATATTACCTGGCGGGACGCCCCTTTGTGTTAGTGACGGACCATGCACCCTTAAAATGGTTGCACGTCATGAAAGAGTCCAATGCCCGATTAACCAGGTGGTATCTTACCCTCCAAACCTATCGCTTTGAGGTTAGACACAGAGCTGGTAGGGATCATGTTAATGCTGATTTCCTTTCCCGGTTGGGGGAGAAGACTGGAACTCGGGTGAGGAGTTCCAGGGTTTTTAAAAGGGGGGGGGTGTGTGATGCAGTACGACCTGGCCCGGGGCAGAAACAGCTGAGACACAGCCGAGCAGAAGCTAGTGGTACCAAACTTAGCCACCGGAGGGCGCTGAGGAAGGTAGCAAAGACTACACTTCCCAGGTTCCCCGAACCAACACCTGACCCCTGGCTGGAGCCTGAGCAGGAACAGGTGGAGGAAATTGGGACTGATCCCTATGACTCAGCAGAATCTATGGAGGCTGAGGAAGAGGACGTGCCACCGTGGTGGACCTGGCCACAAAAGCCCAGCTCCTCGGAGTCTCTGGAGGAGGAGATGGAGGTAAGCTGGGGAGAGGAAAGCTCCAGCTGTTCCTCTATGGAGGTGGAATAACCAGGAGGTTGGGGGATGGTAAATCCTGTATTGCTGTATGGATGTATGAGACAGGCGGGAAGGGAATTGTGTTTTAAATGCTGTGTACCCTGGGGCTTGTAAGGACAACCCCGCATTAATATAAGGCTGCAGCCGCTGAGCTACAGCACCACATTAAACTCCTTATTGATTAAGATCCTTTTTCTGTGTACTGCTTGGGAGTGCCAGGACTGGGCCTGGCACTCTGACTAGAGGCTGTGAGGAGTCCATAGCAGCGCTATGCTTGAGCTGTGCAAGGGGACAAGATGTGTCATAGGAGCGAAGCCAGAGGCCTGAAGCCCAGCAAAGCCCCACAGCATGCTGAGCGGAGGGACCTGATCGTGACAATACTTATACAGTTAAATTGTTAGAATCCAGCCACCTTCCTAGACTCCTGGGCAGCAGATGTGCACTATGCGGCAGGGAGCCACCATTGGATGCTCTGACCCATGTGATACTAGGACCCAGCAAAGAGATGCTTTGGGCATGCATGTGCATCAGTGCACATGATTGTGCCTACTTTGGCATGAAATTTGGGTACCTGCCCTGATAATGATGTCAAACTCTCAAGACTACTTAGCCTGTCTGGACTTTGATTTATTTACTCAGCAAGAAGATCTCCTAGACCCTGCTCCTCGTGTTTCCAGTCTTCTTTGTTAGTCAAGCCCTTCAGTCTGGTTTCTGTCTGGCTCCATCCAGTTCTTTCCTTTAGCATTAGTCTGAGTCCTGCCTTCGGCTCCAGCCTGGTTCTGTCTTTTCAGCCTTCAGCTTTGCTTCAGTCTTCACCTGTGTCTCTGCTGCAGTCTTCAACTCTGCTTCCACTTCAGCCTTGTTTCAAGCCATCAGCTTATCTCAAGCCATCAGCCTTGTCACAAACCCTCAGCCTTGTCTCAAGCCATTAATCTTGCCTCAAGCTATAAACCTTGTCTCAAGCTGCTTGTCTTGTCCTTGCCTGTCTTCAGTCACAGCCTAGTCTTGTTATAGACTTTTAGACTTAGTCATAGTCTGGTCCATGCCAAGACTCATTCACCCACCACTGGCTTGGATCTCCTACCTATAAGGCTGCGTCATGGCAAAAAGGGCTCACTAATACACAGTTCATTACATAAATTTGACTTATCCAGATTAGTAGAGCCTTTGCCACTACTTAGAATGGCAAGTTCTGACTTATCTGGCTAAGTGGCAGGAATTGAGTCTTTAGATACACAACAATTTGGTCTATTACATGAGTTTAGAGTATAAGTGCAAAGAACCTTTTTGCCTCAAAATAACATTGTAAAGTGACATAAGAGTACAAATCAGCAAATATATAAATATCCAGTATAAATGTCATAGATTTACTTGAAACAATAATAACCCTTTAATACACTTAGAAATGAACTTCATTTTGATAGTTCCAATATCCATTTCATATTTTATCATAAAGCATTTCCTTATGCTTCAGCTTGTAAGTTATTTACACGATCAGAGCAATTTCATGCACCTGTCGCTCCCATCCTGCTAAAGTGGGATTGTATTTCCATAACAAGGCTAGAGTAAATCACCCAACATGTGTTAAATGATTTGCCAGTATTCTCTTGGAAGTTGGCAAGGACCAATGTACTTAGATCCCTGATAAGCAAAGCTCTGGCATAAAGGTGATCTCCATTTTTAAGATTTGAGATATCATCCATTCAGACTTCTCCAAAAAACAACCAACAGGGGACATTGGTACCAGACATATAAGTATGAACCCTCTATCCCGAAGCCCCTCCAGATTACTTGTCCTTCTAAGTAATATCTTTCAGACGTATCTGATTGATACATTCAACCTAATCCATTCAACCTAATCCATTCAACTTGATACATTTGACCTGATGCATTAAACACAGGTATGTTTGTTATCACGAGGTTTAGAAGGCATGGTGGGCCATAAAAAAGCCGTCAAGCAGCCTGTTTCAGTTCTGCATAGCAATTGTTTGTGAAGAGAGTACGGGAGTGCCGTTCTACCAATGGTAAGATAAAGCGCAAACCTTTCAAGGCTTTTACTTTAATTTTGTAATTCAACGTGTTTATATCGCTGGTCATAATTTTTATTTTTATTTACATGTCGCCTCGTAACCATGGTTATTTATTTTCCAAATTTTTATTTCCCAAATTCATAGTGAGATTCAATGGAACACTCTAGGTTTGCCCTGATCTGTTTCTAATGGTTTTCAACTTAGTCCGTAACAGTATGTTGGGATTTTGTTTTATTATTTCATGATATGTTCCAGCGGCACCGGTCTTTTAGATTACTATCTATATCTATTTTAAGCAGTTTGTTCTTAGACATGATTAACGTGCACTACTATACATAACAACCATAATTTCAGCACTGGCGATATGGTAATTTTAGTTATATTTGGGTTTGTTTCGGAGGCATTTATAATTAGTTACAGGGCAGTGACTATATAAAATGATCTAATTTCATCTTCTTTTCTTTAAAGAAATGTGATATCATTGCCCTTACAGTGTTTTGCTATTTAAAATCTCGTTTTGGAAACAAGTCCAATAGGTAAAAAATGCTTTAACAAATTGTATTTATGCAGGTTGTTTGATTCCTATTATTATGATAATTATAGTCAAGAAATATCTCTTTTTTCAGTCAGTTTGATGATTAATGATTCTGGGATCACAGTGTATGTGAAGTCCGTGCCAATCTGAGCCAATTCAAGTGGCTCCAAAGGTACCTACAATATACAAAGGTCTTTTGATGGTGTTTTTCATTGTATGTAGTTCACACAGTTATAAAATAGAAATCTGAAAACCATCCACACACCCCCTCTTTCTTTTCAAAAAAACTTGTTTTCATTTTTTTCACCTTTTTCGTTTTTTCACTTTTTTCACAATTTGTTTCTTGTATTATATTGTCTCTATATTGAATATATATATGGTTTATGATTTTTTAGAAGGTTGACTTTTTAAGTTGTCTAGATATACACAAACATTCCCTTTATATCCTGTTCTTTATTCTTTTTTCATTTGTTTTCATCGATTTCGTTGTATTGCTATTTGTACATCCAAATGCGCACTTGTCTCATAAAATGATTGCATAGTGGTTTGTATATACATACAAACAATTTAGACGCATGTCTGTGTTTTCATTTTATAGTTTAACATGTCCATTTTTAAATTTATTTTATATTATTTAATATGATTTTTATGACATTTTTGTATTGCAATTTACTTGTTAGTTCAAATATATATGTTTGTATGTCTTTTTATTTGTTTTTATTTACAATAGCCCCTGAGGCAGCTCGTTGAGCGAAACTCGGCCAGAGTAGGGCAAGATTCAATAAAGTCCATTTTATCGATTCCACCGTGTTGTTTGTTTGCTGCTAGCCATCTTGGATCGGTTACCGGTTTGTTTTCTTGGACCATGCTATACCAGGCCTCTCCAAACTATTGTGCACCTGCATTTTATGGCATATGGCTCATTCCAAATAACAGTGATGGTCAGTGGTGGAATGTCCCACATGTCTTTTTTCTGTTGTCTGGGCCAGGTCATAACAGCTATAAGTATATCCACATTATCCATTACAAAATATTCCCTCATAAAAGGCAGGACTTCCTGGACTTGAAGAGATGTTTTTAAAATAATTGTGAACTTTCCAAATGTTCTGGGAGCTATAGACCGCACTCACATAGCCATCATCTCACCCTATGGCAAGAAGGAGGTATGCCGTAACAGTAAGCTCTTCCACTCCAATAACGTGCAAGTGGTCTGTGACACTTGACTGCACATCCTTGATGTGGTCGTCAGGTACCCAGGAGCTGCACATGATTCCTTTATACCAAGGCAAACTGGCATGTTTGAACAACTTGAAGATGGCTGCCTCTATGGTGATGGTTGGCTCTTAGGTAAGAGCAGTGCTTCTTTCTATCATCCTTCCCCAGCTTTGTGTTTACAGCAAATGGCTGTGTCACGGTGGGGGTCTGTCAGGGATGTACTCACATCAGTTACATGACAAATGGCTTGCACAGTTAGGTCAACAAACCACCGTGCCAGGACCCAGCTTTCTCGAGGCTTACTAATTTATATATCCCTACAAAGAACTTTCCACTAAGATCCGTGTGTGACTGAGCACTACATACTTTCAACTTGTCAGCTTAAAACAAGTGGCAGTTCAAATCCTCTCTCTCTCTTGGAGCTTTTGAAAAGTTACTTGTCTACCCAAACCTTTTTGGGAGCACAGTGCAGGGACTCCCAGGTCAGGTGTGCCCTGTTAGTGCTCTGACAGCCCTCAGCTAAAGGTGCCCATATTGGTATCCTGTCTGCAATGCTTCTGCTCTGACAGCCAGGATGTCAGCCATAGTTTGTCTTTACCATCACAGGGGTACCAGGTTCAATGGAAGCTGTAGGATGTGTGTGTGTCATGTGTGAGAAACATATATCTCTGGAGGACATACTGCTGAACAGCCAGGGACAAGAACAATCATACCACAAGGTTGATGTCTTCCTGCAATAACATGTATGGCAGCTGCAATGTTCAGATTCAGTATAAAAGGCATATTAGAATCAGGTAGAGATTGCTTGCATGTGAGTGATGTGTACACATTCTGCATGCACCCCTAGAATCATTTTTCCATTCTTGAAGATCTGACATAACACAATAAAGTACTATAGCATACATATAGTGATACAGTAAAAGGCAGTATGGACAGGGTTTGGAAATATATTTTTATAGCTCACATCAAGCTATAGATTAGCTTCTAGTATCTTATAGCATGCTCTGGGTTGGCAGTGAGATAACAAAGTCACGTGGGTATGAGTGTTGCTGCCATTATCTCTTTGCCACAGGAAATTTGGGATATGGTTGCAGGACCTGTCTTTTCACACATGTCACTATTCACAATATACCAACAGAGATGAGCTACAATGAGGCCTTATGTTCTAATCACTGTGTCACTGACCATAGCTTTAGAGTTCTCAAAAGTAGATTTTACTATTTGGGCAAAATTGGGGGGGGGGGGGGGGGGGGGGGGACGACTTTAATGTATGCCTCATCCAGAGTAGCAGAGATAGAGCTGGTCTGCTATGTATTCCATAATCTGGCTCTATGGTATGTCATCCCACTAGATGTTGTTCCAGATCTAACTCAGGTTCCCCTATGTCCCCCTGCACAATCCATGGAGATCACACAGACTGACAGCCAGCTTTGACAAAGTGTTATACAATGCAACTTTGCCTATTGGTCATCATCTAGTCCTTCCCCTTGCATGGAAGAGATCCCAGCAGAGTGATTCTAGCTGGTCACATCTGTATCTTTCTTTTACTCACCAGTACACTGTCTGGTGTGTAACAGAAACCACTTCAGCGACATCATGATAATAGAGGAATAGGTACAATTGACAGTAGTAGACACAAAATAATTCTAACATCAAAGATATGTGGCTGTCCTAATATATTCATATTGACTGTCAGTCCAAAAGAGTCATGTCTCACCATAGCATTCGTGTAGGACTGCCAACATAGTATGCATAGTTTGGCAAAGCTACCACCCTTTTGCTAGCCTCAGCTAATCCTTTGACCCTATCCTAGCCCTTACATGTTGGCAAGATAATTGCATAGGTATGATGGAACTCCAGCAGGGCCTATGACATGAAGCTAAGTAACCTGTAAGTCATAGAAATCACAAGTAGATCAGCTGCTTAATTGCACAGCCTGAAGCTACAAGTTCCCAGCTACAATTATCAATCATACAATCTACATGATACAGCCCGATTCCCTAGTTGACATCTGTCAGCTAGGGAATCTAAATATATCCACATGTACATCAGAATCATAGTCTCCCAAGAGGCTGCAAAGACACAGCAGTTTCTGAGGCAGTGCTGACATCTGACTCCTTCATTTACAGCCTTTTGGAAAGCACATGTCCAATATTATGGCAATCCCAAACTTCTCACAGGTTATTGCAAGCTAGCATATCTCATAGGGGTTGCACATGGCCATGCATAGCTGGGTCCTGCTAAACCTAGATAAGAAAACAAGCAACTTTTATGTACAGATGGTGGGGGCCTTGGCCCTTGGTCTGTCATGTTGGTTATATTAGCTGCTCAGGGAGGCTACTGAAGGATGCTGGTCTTACTATCCCAAGGTTGAATTGTGAATAGGATGATACCATGCCTTCGCATGGTATAGAAAATCACCTCTGAAATATATGTCAGAGTTTATTTTATGATGACAATAACAGTACCCACATGTGGCATAGCAAAAGGTTTACCTTATTGAACCCAAGGCAAAGCTATGTTAGAAACTATTATTTTAGCCTGACATGTTACAAGTAGCACTAAGAACTATTGAGATGTCAGGGCACAGCAAGGCCCTTTGCCTGTCCAACTCAGAGCTAGTCATATTGTCCTGCTTTATGTAGGTACATAGAATTCTGCAGAGTAGTTTGCTCTGATTACTAGTATCAGTTATGGTCCTTATCCTATATGTAGCCACTCTTAAAATACATAGGCTGAGGACTCCAGGGGAGACATGCTATCAGAATGGTCATTTTCCAAGCAGAGTCATGACCCTGCAGGTCTTTTAAGGTTTGAGGCCTTTGCTTGTCCACATGGCTGCCATTAATTGTGCCCAACATAGCAAAATTTCTGTCCTATAGGATGCGTCTCCTATGGTGTGTTTGCAAGTTAGAATTTTTGGATACCAAGACCAAAGTAGATATAGACTCTCAGTTATCATCTCTATGTATAGCATTAAGGCAAGAGAAGGTATTTTCAGCTGATGACCTTATGAGCCAACAGCAAGCTTCTTTCTGAAGCCTGCCACTGTGCAAAATGTATAGCCAAACTGCTTCCAGAGGTATCATGTGGTAGGCATGATATCTTCTGCACTTTCAGGGCTGTTTTGTAGAAAGACATGCATTTTTTGGCACCTGAGATCTGGAGGTGACCATTTCTGTAACAAAGAAGATTCAGTGAACATATATGCTTCCGACAGATGTCTGTCAGACTGTCTGGTGTAGACAATCTTCTGTGAGTAGTAATGACTGTGACTTCCTCATTAGCAGGTAGGGACAAGCTTGTCATAGATATCATTGTTGGTTGATGATGTACAGACCAGGAACAGCAAATTAAGACCTCAGTAGGTTACCAAAGTGCTGAAGGTAGTCTGTAAAGAACAATGTCCTAACAGATGTGTGTAGCTGTATGTGTCTGGTGTGTTTTCTAGGGATGTGCAGCAGGGACGGATTCATCCCATTCGGTATTCTATGTCAGGAGTCCACCCCCCCCCCCCCCCCAGATTTGCCAAAAGTCCCTGGTGGTCCAGCGGGGGTCCTGGAGTGGTCTCCTGAAATCGGGCCATCGGCTGCCAGTATTCAAAATGGTGCCGATAGCTTGCTACTGGTGCCATTGGTCGGCCCCTGTGACATAGTAAGGGCAAAGGCTGTCAGCGCCATTTTGAATACTGGCTGCCGATGGCCCATGTAAAGGACATCGCTCCAGGATCCCCGCTGGACCACCAGGGACTTTTGGCAAGTCTTGGGGGGGGGGGGTCAGGAGGGCGGGGGTTTATTCGTTAGTGATACGTTGTATTCGTGGGGGTTTGCCATACGTTTCGTGACCCCCACAAATACAACAAATATGGCATATATGTTGTGGATTGCCAACACGTTGCAAATGAATGCACACCCCTAGAGTTTTCCTCTGTCTATATCTGTGTCTGGGGGTGATGTACGGCTTATAGTTTTCTTCCTTAACACAGCAATGCATACACCAGAACATGCACTGTGCGTGTACCCAAATAGCACATACTGGCTTTTGCCACAACCAGTCCTGTGCTTCCACTTTTTAGATATGGTACAGATATGGTAATGTGTAGGTTGAGAGAAAATGGCCTCATGATTTGTACCTTGTCCTGATACTGTTTATTAATTCAGCCAAGAGGGGATTGAGAACTTTGGCAGCTTAAGAGCTCATATATTATACAGTGCTACTTTGCTGGATGAGTTGATAGCTGCCGGTAGTTTACCCCCCCCCCCCCCCAGCACCTGATGCTCTCCTACTCAGGACCTTTCATGGTCCTATTTGTGAGGATGTTAGGGGGTTGAGGGTGGTTGAGAGAGCATCAGCTGGTAGGGAGGATGGGATGTTTTGGGGGTGGGCATTATATGAAGACTACTTATTTTGGGGATGTGGGGATGGAGGGAAGTGGGAGGCTAAATGCCAGGCTGGTGCCATCTAATTTCATGCTCACAAGGTAAAGGGATTGGGGAGGGGGTCTTGGCCAGTGGTTTGATGATACCTGGGGAAGGTTGGGTGGCAGGAGGTCTTCTAGGACCCATATTTGATTTAATGTTTTACCAGACAGAGTGCTACTTACCCACATATCTGTAGAAGATATCCTGGTAAGTACTAGTAGATAGTGAGTTAGTCACACAAGGCCAGATTACTTTATGCTTACTCTGCCATATTTATAAGTTGACACTAATACAGAGGGTATAGAATTACAGTGTTCTCTACACTCAAATAATGACTACACTTCTAGAGAACTATACTCATCACAACATAATATTTAACCCACAAAATGTTTATTCATATACATACAATAAACTCCTATCTAGACAAATAAATACTATCTAACACATTCACACTTGTCACATCCACATACATCCAGTCTGTAGTCCGTACGGACATAAAGAGTGGTTTGAGAACAGTGTGATGATGCCCATCTCGTATACATGCCCATGTACCAAATAGCTAAGACTATGCTCATTGCCAGAGGATGTAGTTACAGCAGTTAGCATAGCTGGGTTTAAAAATGGTTTGGATAATAAAACAAGGGAAGTTAAGGGTGTAAACAATGACCACAATCCTTACCAAGTCCCCAGACGATACTTGGACTTGATGTCTTGCTGGGATATACCAATCTGTACTGTACTCTTACTGATGTTGCTATATGTTACATGCTACTTAGGTTACTTGATGTTTGATGTTTATTAAGAAATTTATGTTCTTATTAATGTAAAAAGCTCTGTCATGCACTGATGTTTGGTATAGTTTATATATACTGTTTATACTCCAGAAAATCAATAAAAATGATTACAAACAAAAAATGGTTTGGATAAGTTCCTAAAGGAAATTTCACTTTCTTTACTTCCTACTCCCAGTTAAGGCATCCTTGTTATAATGTAACTTTATGCTCCTTTAAATTGTCTCTTGTTAATTGGTTAGTTATAGTTACTGCTTAGTTCGATGTAAACCGAGTTGATTTGATTTGTATCAGGAAAGTCGGTATATAAAAGCCTTCAATAAATAAATAAATGAAATATTCATAAACTACTCTTAATTATTAAGCAATAGTAGCTTGAGATTTATTTAATGTGTGGGTACTTGCCAGGTACTTGTGACTTGGATTGGCCATTGTTGGAAACAGTGGGCTTGATGGACCATTTGTCTGACCCATTATGGTAATTCTTATGTTCTTATGTGGTATGCTCTCTTGTGTAACTCCACAGGAAGGAGTTTCATGTTTTGCTCTTGTTGTCTTCCCTGGGAGAATACAATTAGCTTTCCTTTTTAAGGCCTAGGCCACCGGGTCTTGCATGTGAGAAATGTGCCTAGTTGAAGGGCCAATGACATTCTAGCATGCAAGGTCATGTGAGTCCCACACCTCTAATCTACTGAAACCTTAAGATAAAAATAACATAATAAAAAGACACAGGCAGAAAGTAAAGTTTCAAAATATGTGATCACTTTATTAAACAACATTTATACTCATAATATTCAAAGCAATTCAACATCTTTGGTAATCACATTCTACAAGGACAAGATATCAAATATTAGAGATATGAATCGTGTCCTCGATCGTCTTAACGATCGATTTCGGCTGGGAGGGGGAGGGAATCGCATTGTTGCCATTTGGGTGTTTAAAGTATCGTGAAAATCGTGAAAATCGTGAGCCGGCACACTAAAACCCCCTACAAACCCACCTGACCCTTTAAATTAAATCCCCCACCCTCCCGAACCCCCCCTCCAAATGCCTTAAATTACCTGGGGGTCCAGCGGTGGTCCGGAACGGCAGCGGTCCGGAACGGCCTCCTGCAATTGAATCGTGTTGTCTTCAGCCAGCGCCATTTTTCAAAATGGCGGCCCAAAATGGCGGCGGCCATAGACCAACACGATTCGACTACAGGAGGTCGTTCCGGACCCCCGCTGGACTTTTGGCAAGTCTTGTTGGGGTCAGGAGGCCCCCCCAAGCTGGCCAAAAGTCCCTGGGGGTCCAGCGGGGGTCCGGAAAATGATCTCCTGCCGCGAATCGTTTTCCGTACGGAAAATGGCGCCGGCAGGAGATCGACTGCAGGAGGTCGTTCAGCGGGGGTGACCACCGCTGAACGACCTCCTGCAGTCGATCTCCTGCCGGCACCATTTTCCGTACGGAAAACAATTCGCGGCAGGAGATCATTTTCCGGATCCCCGCTGGACCCCCAGGGACTTTTGGCCAGCTTGGGGGGGCCTCCTGACCCCCACAAAACTTGTCAAAAGTCCAGCGGGGGTCCAGAACGACCTCCTGCAGACGAATCGTGTTGGTCTATGGCCGCCGCCATTTTTCGGCGCCATTTTGGAAAATGGCGCTGGCTGAAGACAACAAGATTCAATAGCAGGAGCCCGTTCCGGACCGCTGCCGTTCTGGACCGCCGCTGGACACCCAGGTTATTTAAGTCATTTGGGGGGGGTTCGGGAGGGTGGGAGATTTAATTTAAAGGGTCGGGGGTGGGTTTTAGGGGGGTTTAATGTGCCGGCTCACGATTTTACGATTTTTCACGATATTTTACCCCCCCAAACGGCAACAATACGATTCCCTCCCCCTCCCAGCCGAAATCGATCGTTAAGACGATCGAGGACACGATTCACATCTCTACTATACAATGAACATCCAATGCGGGGTGAAATTAATAGCACTCATCAGATGCAAATGCATGCTGATGAGGCTATTAGCAAATTACCCACAATGCAAAAAAAAAAAAAAAGTGCAGGCGTTCATTGCTGAGCTCTCTCAAAAGTTGTACAGAAAAGCAGAAAATAAAAATACTGCTTTGCTGTACATCCCCCTACTTAATATCATTGCGATATTAAGTAGGAGGAACAAAATCTTAAAACAAATTTTAAAATAGTGCTAGCAGTCAGGTTCAGGAAACAGATGCTCACTTAACAAGCATATGTTTCCTGAACCTCTGGCTGTGTGCCGATTAGGAAAACAGACCCCAATAAATTTGTCATCTGTTTTCTAAACAGGCAGATAGTTGACCGCTCACAAGCTCCAAGCCCCCGTTGTCAAGGAGGCGATAGGGGTACAATGCGACCCCTAATTTAAATATTGCATAACACCCCCAGGAAGGGTGCCTGGGGGCTCATTAGGAAAGTGGGCGCTGAACACTCAGCTCTCGCTTTCAGTGCATTTTAATTACATCAGCCCCTAAGGGATTTTCTGGCCTTGATGCATGAATAGTGAGATTGTACCATTTTGTAAACCATGCTACCCACAGACTGCAACACTATTGTTACAAATTAGATGGATGTTCTAATTTCTTAAAGGCAGGAGACTGATTAAATTTGTGTTTTCCTAAGTTTTATTTTCCCAATAAACACTGTCTTTCTGCCTATATCACCCCCTTTTATTTCTGGGCCTTATATATTCTGGGGAACCTTCACATAGGTGTCAAAAGTCAATAGACTGGTGGCCAGGACAGTAACTTTTCTGGGAGATTTGAATATATGGCACAAATGGAAAATGATCTCTAGCCCAGACCAATTTAAATTTGAATGACATTCATCTGTCTACCATAGGCATGGAGCTGTTCCTAAACATTGGTCCCAAAGCCCTGACAGAGGTCTTGAATGCTGACGTGTATCACATCCTATGACCAAGGCTTTAAAGTTTCCTCTACCTCTGTTTGGGCATTGTGTTGATGGGGAGGGGGAATCCTATGGCAGTGTGCAGGAGCCTGGATGAATATAAGATGGAGAGGAGCTTAAAGAGCCTACTTGAGTTTGGCTATGATTGTTTGTTTTTTTTTAGCCTGTGCTAAGGTGTTTGCTATGGCTTGGGTCAGGATTGGCTCCAGCAAGATGAGCTCAGTTGACACTTGGTATGAACTTAGGCCCCAGGGTTCCAATTTATGATCAAGGCCTTGATATTCAAAGAAGGCCTTAGAGTATCACATGTTAGTGACTTTGCTTCCTTGATCATCTCCTCTCCAGAAATAGTGGAAAGGTGAACGGCAAGAGGGGGGACAGAAAGGTAGAATTGGAACACTCAGATTAGATTCCCTAATTAAGTCATCTAATTAAGATGAGGCTATATTTATCCAACAATAAGATGAAGAGGGTCATGTCTGATATTAGTTAGAAGTAGCATATCATATTTCTCTTCTGGGTAATAGCTAAGCTCAATTTTTCAAACTTTTTCTTTATGCATTTCTTGCAAGTTTTTAGATGTATGTCAGTATTTGTCTGACAATACATGCATGTTTGAATTCAGAAATGAATGAATTTCACTACTATGTACAATCATACAGGTGAAAGAAGATTCTGTTCTGTTGCAAAGTGCGGCATGCATTGTAAACCAGAGAAGAACTTGGAGACTTTTATTGACCTCTTGCTAATGAACTGTTTTCTAAAACCAATCCTGTTTTCATAAAATTAATTTTCTTAAGTCTATCTGTTCATCTGTCTGCAGTATTTACATGCAGAGATAGAATATGACTTGCTGTTCATTAATCTTGCTCACATAGGGCAATATTGTGCATGCAAATGAGAGGAGCAATTTCATGTTGAAAGTTTCTTCCACAATGCAATAAATGTCTCTTACCTTTCCTCAAATCATTTGAAATAACAAGATGACGTTTAAAATACAGAATGAAATGTTTAGATATAAAGTAAGGCTGTTAAAAGTACTACAAATAGCTACATTTTTCACCTAATCTCTACCACTCTGCATTTTAAGATGGCAACATTTTTTTACTGCTCTAAAACATCTTCTATCTCCACAATAAAATGTAGCTAATGCATCTATAAACATTTTCACTACCACAGCTCTATAAGTTAGGAATGATCATAAAAGATCTAAAAGTAAGAACTGGATGGAAAAATAGGTAACTTGATTAAAGGGAAAATAGACTTGGGAAAGAGAATTTTTCAAGCAATCTACTCATGTTAAAATAGATTTCACGTGCATAGATTACTCTGTCTAAAAATTGTATCTCTCAGTCTTGCTAAAGTATGTATAACTAGTCCCTAAGGGGTGGTATGGGTCTGGATTCAGTCCAGTCAGGGAGAAAGAAAAATCTTCCGGGGCTTCTGGTGTGTCTATCCACTCTTTACTCTCAGTTCTCATTCTGGAGATAGGTTATCTCCAACAGGTTCCAAACAGTCCAGAGAAGGATCAATGAAGGCAATAACTGTGACATGGTATATAAAGGGATTCACACCAATGTCCAGCCATAGACTTCAACTACTAGGAAAATCAGGAAAACATACTCTCTGGAATCCAAGAATGGTGATCTATACTGTAACTTTAAAAGGATAAACCAGGCCACAATAACAAAAATCAAAAATAGCATAAAAATTCTGTTAGCAATAAAGATTATTGTCAATTTGTCCAGCATAGGTGTTACCTTCCTTCTCATTTCTCTTGCATCATTATCCATGGAGAAAAACTGTTCCCCTCACAATGCAGGAAAGATGGAATGGGTTACACCATAAAGTCAATCACCAAATAGAAGAAAATCCCCAAGCACAAAACCTGCAGGACAACTTTCCCCATGTTTAAAAACATCCAAATTCAATTGGTCCATGTTTTAAACTATTTAAATTTAAAGCTCTCTCAATGGGGATGGACCCTTTGAGTCCTTGTAACAAAAAATATCAACATTTTCTTACCCTTGCTATTTCAGGTCGTTCAGGCAACAAGATCCTTGCCCCAATCCTCTGGGATACCGGAGGGTACACCCTTCTCTTTGGAATGGTCAATTCAAAGTCAAATTTATCTTTTTTCAAGAAGTTCCTTGAATATCGAAATTACGAAAGTGATGAGCAGAAGGTCCATCCAAAAAGTAACCATCACTCTTCCTTTGAGGCCCTGTGGAAAGTAACAAACTCCAATCTCCTTCCTTAAGATCCTGAGGGGATCCAAAGCTCTTCAAAATAGCTGGAATCCTGGGGGATATCAAAAAATCCAACTCCTACTTGCTTAAGATCCTGAGAGGTCATACAGCTTCCTCCTGCCCACTCTCAGCTCCTCCTTCCCACTGATGTTCTGAGCATGCTCCTGGGAAATATGTACCCCAGATGCCATACCCCCCAAAAGGTGGATTATCACACCGGCAGGAATCAAAAATATAAAAACCCCTCCTACATCTAAATATCCAATTTACAAGGGAAATATTGGTGATGGCTTGGACCTCCATCACATATGCATAGACTTCCATAGCGCACATGTTTTTAACTGGATAGTGCGGGAGCATTCTTGAAGTGTTTAGATTGGGGAGGAAAACAGCACATGTACATGACAGAGTCCATATTCAGCCACTGGGTGGCTCTACTAGTTAGCTGGTTAAACTTATATGGATAATTAGGTTTGTATAATTCAGTGACATAACTGTATTACTGAATATAGCCAGATATGTTAAAGTTAGACTGATAAGTTTATCTGGCTAACTTTAGGACAAATGTATGAGCTGACCAGTGTTACCCGGATAACTTATCTGGCTAACTCAATTCCTCCCCAATCTAGCCATTCCCAGCCCCTAGTTATCCAGCTAGGATATGTGATTTAAACAGCTAAGTGGCGACCGCTGATTGTAGCTAGATATTCAGCAGCATCACTTATCCAGATAAGTCCGTTTTGAATATTGGTCTAGACTTTTTCAAAATAGGCTGCAATTTTACCCACCTCAACTGCTTGCCAAAAAAAGCAGGTGCAAAGTATGTGGGTGTTTTTAACCTGTGTACTTTATGCCTGTAAGAGAACCAAATGCGGGTAGTTTGTTTTTGAAAGTAAAGTACAAAGGATAAAATCACTCATGTAATATATGCAACATTTTGAGCAATTTGAAAATTTTCTCTCCTAAATTTTTCAAAAACCAGGTGTTAACATCAGATGGAAGTTTCAGAGTTTAAAAACCTCCTACATTAAGTCTGTATTCCCTGAATACAGTTGAATGGTGCAAGAGTTTTCAAATAATAGTTACCTTAGAAACATTTTGTAGCTCAAAGGTTGATATGCAGAATTTGGGTGGCTTCTTGAGGGAGCTGGACAAAACCTGATATTTGAATATTTCCCCCCCCCCCCCCCCTCTACTGTCTGGTTAAATTTAGTACAGGTAACTCATTACCTACCAGCTGTGCTTTCTTTCTGGAAAAAAAAAGATGCTGGTACTTATATACAGGATGCATTTTTTTTTTTTTTTTGAGGGACCACAAGTGGAGGAAAAGGTGCAGATACTCAGTACTGGCAAAAACCCCTTGAATAAAACCCTGCTTATGCAAAATTTAGCCAGATAAAAATAGACAGCGATAGAAGCATTCCAAGATCATGGTTTGATTTTCATCAGTGAGCACTGATATTCAGTAGCACTACCTAATTAAAATTAGCCAGATAAGTCTGGTCACAAAAATATCTGCTCTAAAGCTACCCAGTTAACATTATCTGGTTAATTTTAACTAAATATATTCAGCAAAACTATTATTAACTATGTTCCACTGAATATGAAACTTTCCTGCTCACCTTGCCAGTTGATATCGACCTTTCTGACAGCTAAAAGAAATGAAGGCTGGCCCTTGGGCACAGTTAGTAAGTATGCACGGACCTGTGGAAGGACTTTGGTTTGATACCCAGGTCAAGTCAGGCCAGGACTATGGATACTGCAGAGGCAACATTCACAGACAAAACTATGCTATATTTGTAGCATGGTAGATAGGCAGAGCGGCAGCAAGATCTCCAAGGTGCTTTCAGTTATCTTGCCACTCAAATGGAAATTCTAAAAAGCCCTATAAAAGCAGATTTATTTTGAAAAGGACAATTTTGCCTTAAAGTCTTGCACCAGCCTTAAATTATGAGAGCACACAAAGTCCCCTGCCATTGAGAAGAAATGGGCATGCTGATTGGTAGGCAGGAAATATAATGCTGAGCCACTTTGGCTAGGTCTGGCCAGACTGTGGACTTTTGTGCCCAATATGCTAGTGGATCTGTGTTCATGCCCTTCATAGACTCTGTTAGATAGCATGTCAGAGACATTTCTCCTGGGGTGGGGCAAGTGACTCTCTTCCTAGCTGATCTAGCTATGGTCTCTATTAGGAGAGATGGTTCTGTGAGGGCAACCTGAAATTAGTGTATTGACATATGGGAGGTAGTAGTATTGACAGGGAGCTGCTCGCTCATGCTAATAACCCACTATGCCTCTGCCTCTTGCCCTCCTGTTCACACACCCTAACTGACACCATCTCATTCATATATTTGAGATGCTGGGACTAGAGTTCAAGACTACCTTTCACTCATGGATCACAAAGTGTGACAAGCATGTATATATTATGTTGTCTCAGAGGTTTCAGTCTCACATGCACGTACTGCTGCAAGGAGTCCAGAAACTGCAACACCTCTGCTTCCATTTGCTCTTGCTCATAGAAACCCTCTAACTTTCCCTCCAAAATAGTTAATCTAGGTAGGACCCTATGAGGGTAACACTTCTGGAACTTAGATACTCCATGGCATCCCTAAAGGGCTTCAGGATTGGGATCAGCTGCCTCATTGCTACCCAATCATGAGGACCCAGGGGGCAATACACACTGACCTGTTTCCAGAAACAGATCATGAAGGGGTATCTGTTGCTCCACTAACATCTGCAGCATCAGATAGTTGGAATTCCATTGGGTGCCAACATCTTGAACAGATGCTTTTGTGAGATACCTCACATTCTTCCTACTTCTCAAAAATAAATTGCCCCCCCCCCTTTTTCATGCTTTGATGGAAATGCCCTGCTATTTTCTGCAACTATCTATCCCAGAGTCCTTGGGCCCCAGTCCCAGAGCATCCCTCACTGCTAGGTGCAGCAAGTGTGCAAAGCAATGGATCCTCTGATAGCCCTGATCTTCCACTGCCCTTATTATATTTTTCCCACTGCCTGTCATAGAGAAACTTGCATGAAGGCACCTCATTCTCCAGTGAGGCTGCTTACCATCCAGCATCTTTGTTATGGCTGATCAAATATTGTACGAGGTTTGTGGGATATCCATCACCTTCATTCAAAGCACAAATCCACCTGCACCTTGAAACTCAGTTCCCACTACAGCTGCTGTCTGCCTCTGCCTCAGCCAGATCCCACCAGTGTGTCTTCAAGGAAAGTTAGGCATGCTTAGCATTTGACCTGGACCAGATATTGCTAGTGAAATGCATACTGTTTGCTTCTGTCTTTACAAGTTTGTCTATTTACAACTATGGCATTGGTTATTCTGGGTGCAGATAACCTGCCTACAAAATGTGGTCCTGGGGAGCACTTTGTAATTGGAGGCTAAAAGATGCAGCAGATACTTAAAGCCCAGAATCTCCATTATCGGTAGGGGATGGTCATCAGAACAATCACTTCTTCGATGTACCTCATTACTACTTTCAATACTGCCTGCCTCTTGTCATGGAACACTGATATGGAACACCAATCCATTTCCTCTATGGTGGATTGCCACTGCAGAGGCATGGAAGGGGCTGCTGTCCTGCCACCTGACTGGTAGAAATCCCATTTCCTCTTGCTTTGCTTTGAGTGGCAGAGAGGGTCCTCCCCTGATAGCAGTACTATTGTGTGCTGCTTCTGCAGATGATGCTGCATACCATCATTTGCCAGATGTCCCAGCACCTTCCCTGGACTGATGGGCTTACTACAGGGAACACACTGAGCAAAACATGGATTCCTCCTCACTTTAGAGTGATTCCAGACCAGGGATGTTTTGTCTGAACTCTTCTTTGCATTCTTGAGGGCTGATGCTGTTACTAGAGTAGAGGTTAAAGGTAGACCATGAGGAAAAGGCCAGAGACATTGCTCACACTCACTCTACCTGTTCTGTCTTTGCTTCCTGGGGGTTGCTCTCAACACCATCAGTATCATATATTTTTCTCATCACTGCACTGTAGGCTAAGATACTATTGACTAAACCTCCCAAACATTAGCAACTAGCTCTTCAATTTCTGATTTAGGTAATCCCAGACAAAATTCTTTCTCAGAATCAGCGGTTGAAAATATTGCCTAAATTGCCTTAAAAACAGGGACCATAGAGGAGCATAGTGCTTGTTTTGGGTTATTGAATTTTTGCTGCCCCTGTCCATGTCCCTGCCCTACTAATGCCAACCTTGTCACTAGAGTTGAGGTTGATAGTTGACCTTGAGGAATAAGGCCAGGAGCATTGGTCACGTCCTTTGCCTGCATGGCCGGCTTTTTCTGAGGGTTGCTGCTAACACCATCAGTATTATCTGACTCCTCCATCACCTCACTGGAGGTTAAGTTGCTACTGACTACTACATCTCTCACATTTTTTTCAGCTACTAGCTCTTCAATTTCTGATAAAGGGAATTCCAGACAAATTTTGTTCTCATATTAGTTGTTGAAAATACTACCTCTATTACCTCAGAAGCAGTATATAGGAACACACTACTGGTTTTGTGTGCTGCACTTTTTCTGCCCCTGTCCATGCCCCTATCCTGATAATGCAACCTTGGATGGCTCTGCCACATTTTGCCACTGCTCCAAAACAAGAGGACAGGGAACAGGTCTTGGTGGTGGTAGAGGTAGCAAACACTCTCTAAATTTTAATTTCTTCTTGGCTTGAGCTGGCTTCTACTCCTGGCATTCTGTGGCTAGAAAAACATCTCTCTTAAGTTTAGGGACAGGTCCTTACTGTTACTAGTACTTCTTGTACCTCTCACAGGTGGGGATGGCACTGCAGCAAATATTCCATTCTTGCTATTCTTTCTTCACAGTGGAAAGATAGAATTTGAAGTTCCTCCTGGGGGGTTGATATCACAAAAGAAATTATTGATACTGTACCACCACTCACAATTCCATTCTATTATGTGCAAAAATATATTACACTGCTCCCAGCAGTCCCCAGGATAGGAGTCCAGAGGTCACTGCAAGCGATCCAGAGATTGAATTCCACAGTCCCAGGTTCCAGAGGCCCCATACCCTTTGCAGTAGAAGAGGACCGGAAGGCTTATCTGCATACTGCTCCCATCATCCCCCGGGAAAGGAGTCCAGAGGTCACAGCAAGCGATCCAGGGACTGAATTCCACAGCCCCAGCTTTCAGAGGCCCCACACCCTTTGCAGTAGAAGAAGACCGGAAGCATGTGTCTAATGGCATGAAAATCTCAAAACCTTCAATTAACTGAGTGAAGATCAATTTAATGGTGGTTAAAGAGGATTGGTAAGTATAGTTTTGGGAAATCTTTAGACTTATAAAAGTTTGGTGAAAGGTGAAATAGAGAGATATATTCTTTAGAGTTTGTGTATGTCTGAGGTAACAAGCAAGCCAGAGATAGATAATTCTAGTGCCTGTCTTTCCCACCCACTCAACCCTTGATTTTTAATTAAGAGACACTTTCTCATTAAAAATCAATCAGGGTCTTATCTAAATCATATTATTGTACCAGACCTTATTGAAAGTTTAATCATCCGCTTGTAGGATACTAGCTGATTAATTAGTAAATTCAGCTGTAAATTTAATGTACTCTAATTCCAACTCTCTTAGTATCCTAAACTTAAATAGCAGATTAATTAGTAAATACTCCTATAAATTTAAAGTACTCTAATTCCATCTCCCTTAGTATCCTAGACTTAACTAGGAACTCAATAAAACTAAGATGAAGTCAGCAGTCCAGTAGCAAGAGGGGGACTTTCCAGTCTTTTGCATTGAGTATCACATGCTTGATTTTTTACCTGCCAGTGAGAGATTGTATGTGTGCACTTGGTGCAAAAAGCTCCTGGCTCTCAGGGAATGAGTCTAATCTCTGGTGGAGGCTAGAGTAGCAGACTTGGATGAGCAGAGGCAGACAGAGAGATAAATTGATGAGACCTTCAGGGATGTATCAGTCCAGGCAAGTCCCAAATCCAGTCTGGCAGCCCCAGTGCTGCCTTGGATCAGAAAGGTCTCCCAGTTGGAGAACATCACCCTGGTGTAGCAGGAAGTGATCCTGTAGCAAGGACCTGCTCTCCAGGTGATGTATTGTCCTCTTGCACTGAAGACAAGTCTCCCAGGGCTACTGCCCAGGAGAGAAGGGTTAGGCCAGCCATCATAGTTGGTGATTCAATTATTAGTAATGAAGATAGCAGGGTGGCTGGTGGATGTGAGGACCGCCTGGTAATTTGCCTGCCTGGTGCAAAGGTGGCAGACCTCACGCGTCACCTAGATAGGATTATAGACAGTGCTGGGAAGGAGCCGGCTGTCGTGGTACATCTGGTTACCAATGACATAGGAAAATGTGGGAGAGAGGTTCTGGAAACCAAATTTAGGATTTTAGGTAGAAAGCTGAAATCCAGAACCTCCAGGGTGGCATTCTCTGAAATGCTTCCTGTTCTATGTGCAGGATTGAGACTGTCAAGGTACAAATGTATCCTTCATAACTTCTAATAGACCACATCCTCACATATCAGGCCTTGGTTGGGAATAGGCAGTATAACTAGGAGGACATAGCTGGTTAATATCCTTCTCATGCAGCCATGTTTCTTTTTTTTTTTAATTCATATTTTAGTAATTTTCATAAAGTAATCATACATCTTAATTTATCAGAAAAGATATGTAAGAAATCAAATTATCACATTCAACATCTCCAATAAGAAATTTCAAAAACAATACTTTTCTGCGAGGTATAAAACTAAGAAATAAGAAAATTAGACCCAGAGAATTAAAGGGATTATACATAACACAGAAAAAAGAAAAAGAAGAAAAACTGGCTTAACGGATATGGTAGATTTCAATACATGATTATCTTTGGGGATCCTTTACACAGGATTGATGTTTAAATTCCTGGCATTTTAAAATGATTTCAGCAGTTCTGACATGGTGAAAACAAAACATTCATCTTTTCCTCGTATTATACACCTACATGGGTATTTTAATACGAAAGTATAACCTAAGGATAATACTTATGCCCTCATATTTAAAAAATTACCTTCTCCTTATTTGGGTGGACTTAGCAAAATCCGGAACTATTTTAACAACTTGACCAAAGAAAGCAAGAGTAGTATTTTGGAAATATTTTCTCATGACATCACTGATATCTCGTTCTGACACAAAGGACACAAGCAACGTTCCTCAATCTAAAATCTCTACTGTGGAACTTTCTAAAAATTGCGTCAGATTGTCGAGAGCTTCCATCTGATTATGTCTAGCATTTCTTCTGGATTTTGTTAAGAAATATGCCTTGTTTACCAAAGGAAGTTTAGATTCTTCAAATTTTAGATTTTCCACAAAAACTTTTCTTAACATGCTTTGGGTGTTTTCTCCCAGAGCACGTGGAAAATTTAGGAATCTTAAATTAAGATGTCTAATACGATTTTCCAAGGATTCCAATCTTTTAGACTGGATCCCATAGTCTTTTATTCATTTATAGTTCATAGATTGAACTTGCGCTATTTTGTGTTCCAATTCTTCCACTCTGTTACAAAGGTCTTTAATCTGCCCCCCCCCCCCCCCCCAGATTAAGGTTAAGGGTTTATGTCTCAGATTCCACTTTTATATAAGCAGCTATGTTTCTATGATGCACAAACAATTGGGAGACTTTGTCTGAAACAAGTCATAAACAATTGGCATCTTCTTTTTTATGATTGTATGTTTAGAAACATAAGCAAAAAGGTAGACTTGATTAATAATAGAGATAATGGTTTTAATGTTAATCTAATCAAGCTTGTAGGCCAACTGAGTGCTTTTTCATGTTGTTTAAAGATTAGAGAACCATATCTGCCCTGACCTATAATGGTATGGCATCAGCCATGATAAAGGAGTATGTATTAGACATTATAAAATTCAATATGTATGATAATTCAGACAATAAAAATACATATGTAAAATACCTTTTGTAGAACTAAGGGTGAAGTTTAAAAGCCCAGCGCTCACTAAAACCCAGAGATATGCAAGTATGTCTGGCCAGCGTGCGCCACATGGATTTTAAAAGGTGGCCATGTATGCACAAGTGAGAGAGCCCAAAAAAAAGGGTGGGGTGTGGGTGTGGTCTGGGTAGGGAATGGGAATGGGCAGGACATGGGAGTTTCGGGACTTTAACATCAAATATGCTAGTAAGTATTTATGCATACAAGTGGGCACCGGAGTCCCCTGTAGCATAACTTTACTACTGCTATGGATGATATTTAAGTAATAAAAAAACCCCATCTAGGCTAGTCAGCAGGGTTTTAAGGGTTGGTGCTTATAGGATAAAAGAGAAGCTATTTAACTAGGGAGGTTAGGAAGTCCTATTCCATATCTGGGTGAACTGGGAACGAGCTGAGGAAACTGGTAATTTCATCCATGCACGTGTCTACTAAAATCCTCCCACTTAGATGGTAGAGGTGGTATTTGTGCGCACCTGCACATATCCATATAAAATTGTTCACACATGTACACACATACAGCCTATTTTGTACCATGCACACATGTACATGAGTATGTTATAAAATGGCCACGTCCATTGGTGTGTCAGCATATGTGCATACATATGCGCCTGTGCACCGATTTCAAAGTTACCATCCCTGCATCCAGTGGATCTCTGATGCACTCAGCATGCACGAGGGGGTAAACATCTTTGTTATATTCCTTTGTACATGTGACAAAGGTGCATGCTGCCTCCAGAATGCATGGTGACTCTTAACCCGGCACCTGAGTGATGTCAGAGTGGGAGGGACTTAGTGTCCTACCATGTCAAGAGGTGCAGCAACAAAGATGGTGCAAGAAATCAAGGAGTTCAGTGGCCATGATGAGGAAAAAGACTGCAAACTGCTACCAGGTATTAGACTGGCTAGTAAACTAGGCAATATAATAATAATGATGGGATATTTCAATTACCCAAGTATTGATTGGAAAAATGTCACATCAGGACATGAAGGAAAGTAAAGTTCCTAGATACCATCAATGGCTGTTTCATGCAGCAGTTGGTCATGGAACCAACAAGGTTGGGAAGCAAATTAAATCTAGTTCTCAATGAAATACTGGAACTGATGCAACAGAAAAAGATGGTAGATCACTTGGCAACAGTGATCATAATGTAATAACATTTGGCCTTATCACTGGAAGCCATACACTAAGAAAAACTACTGCAGTTGCATTTAACTATGAAAAGGGAGACAATGATAACATGAGGAAATTTGTTAGAAAAAAAATTGAAGAGAAATCCAAAAGGTTAAAAACTTGCAGGAGGTGTGGATTGTTTAAAATTACCATCCTTGAGGCCCAGATTATGGGCTTGATTTTCAAAAGCATTTACACACTTTAAACTGGGTTTAACAGATATAAATACCCACATAACTGGGTTTTGAAAATTGCTACAATATATACCACTGAATTGTCAATAGGCTTTACCCACATTAAGTGCACTTAATGTGGGTAAAAGCCTTTTGAAGATTTCTGCAACAATATGTTACATTTACATATGCAATTTCTCCGAAATTGTATTCTGTACATTAGAAAAGGTCAAAGGAAAAGCAAATGACTGCCAACATGGTTTATTAGTGAGATGAAAGAGGCAATTAAAGCCAAAAGAGTATCATTAAAAAATTGGAAATCGGATCTGAATGAGGAAAGTAGAGAAGAGCATAAGCACTGGCAATATAGCTGTTAAAAAGGTAATTAAGTAGGTTAATAAAGAATTTGAAAAGAAGCTTGCCACAGAGGTATAAACAAGTAATAAAAATGTTTTCCAATTTAAAAGCCTGTAAGGGAGGCAATTGGGCCTCCAGATGACCAAGGAGTAAAAGAGTGATCAGATAGGACAAAGAAATAACCGAAAAACTAAATGAATTCTTTGTCTCTATTTGTACTGAGGAGGATGTTGGGGTCATATCCACACCAGAAACAATTGTTGATGGTGATGAATACTCTGATAGGCTGATGCAATGCCGATGCACTAAAAATGTGTGTCCAAATTAGACACACTTATTTTTAACACATGCACAGTCACCTCTCCTGGGCACGCGATGCAATAGACAAATGAGCTGCTGCATTAAAAAGGACACGCAAGGGATAAATTGTGCAACCCTAGTGCGCCCATGGCATCTGGAGCCCAGGAGATGTGGTTGTGCGCAAGTTAGGAAAATGGATGCTTGTAAATTGAGCGTCTTTATTCCTAACTTGACTGCTTTAAAGATCTTTGTTTTTGCTGCTTCTGTGGTTCTTCCTGCTTAGTATTGCAACAATATTAAATCAGAGGAATTATAGAAAAGCACAGAAAAGGAGTATTTTCTGCTTTTTTATGGATGGCTTTGGGGAGCTCAAAACTTAACACTAGCTCCGGAACTGGCATTAATTTTTAAGTGTAAAAATATGCGCATCCAGCATTTGGTAACTTTTTACATCGGGCATAATAGCTAATAGCCTCATCAATATGCATTTACATGTGATGAGCACTATTAGCTAAGTGCTGGTTTGGACACACATTTTGGATGCACTAATTAAAGTATTGCATCAGGCATAAGTCTAGCACATCCAAAACGTGCATCCTGTGCTAATCTCTAGGGATGTGCAGAGCAAAATTTTATGTTCATATTTTTTATGTCCGAAAGGGGGTCCCACTTGCGGCCAATATGGACATAAAAAAAATCCAATGAGTTGGGTATATGTACATATGTGCAAAAAAAAAAATTAAACCCCCTCACCCTCCTTAATCCCCCCCCCCCCAGACTTACCACAACTCCCTGGTGATCGAGCGAGGAGTGAGGACGTCATTTCTGCAATCCTTGGCGAGAAGCATGTGACGTCGGTGGCACGTCGAGTGACGCGGCGTCACGTGATTCCCGGCTCGTTCGCGCCGGACGGCTCGTTCGGCCCAAAAAGAACTTTTGGCCAGCTTGGGGGGGCCTCCTGACCCCCCCAAGCTGGCCAAAAGTTCTTTTTGGGCCGAACGAGCCGTCCGGCGCGAACGAGCCGGGAATCACGTGGCGCCGCGTCACTCAGACGCGACGTCACGTGATTCCCGGCAAGTTCGCGCCGGACGGCTCGTTCGGCCCAAAAAGAACTTTTGGCCAGCTTGGGGGGGCCCTCCTGACCCCCTCAAGCTGGCCAAAAGTTCTTTTTGGGCCGAACGAGCCGTCCGGCGCGAACTTGCCGGGAATCACGTGACGCCGGCGTCACTCGACGTGCCGCCGACGTCACATGCTTCTCGCCAAGGATTGCAGAAATGGCGTCCTCACTCCTCGCTCCATCACCAGGGAGTTGTGGTAAGTCGGGGGGGGGATTAAGGAGGGTGAGGGGGTTTATATTTTTATTTTGGCTCAACAATCGCGATTTCCCACATATCGAACATATCTATGTTCGATATGTAGGAAATCCGATCGTTTATGTCGAATCAATTTTTTAAGTAAAAAAAAAATATGAGTTGCGTTTTACTAATGCGGTCAATCCGAATGCACACCCCTACTAATCTCCTTAGCACATGATATTGCATCGGACTGTGAGTGACTAGATGGAATCTCAGTGAAACTGGAGGATGTAATAACTCAAATTGACAGAATAAAGAATAACAAATTACCGGACCAGATGTCATTCACCCCAGAGATCTGAAGGAACGCTAAAATAAAAGTAAAGTCTTGTTTCTGCTGATTTTCAACCTAACATTTAAAACAGTCATGGTACTAGAAGACTGGAGGGTGGCCAATGTGATACCAGTTTTTAAAAAAGTGTGATCCAGGAAACTATAAATTGATGAGCTTAACATCAGTGCCAGGCAAAATGACAACTATACATAAAAATAAAATTACTGACCACATAAATAGACATGGTTTAATGGGGAGAGTCAACCTGGTTTTTGAAAAGGGAAGTCTTGCCTTACTAATTTACTAGATTATTTTTAAAATGTAAATAAACATTCAGACAAAGGTGGGCTGGTTGATATATTGTTCTATGATTTACAGAAGGCATTTGACAAAGTCCCTGCATGAGATTTTGACTTTGAAAAAGTTACATCTCAGAGAGATCAGGCTGAGGTAGATCTTTAAAAAGTACACCGGATTTTATAAAATCCGGGGTCAGTGTGTGCAAGGCTGTGCAAAATCGGCAGCCTACGCACGCCGAGCCACGCAGCCTGCCTCCGTTCCCTCCGATTTCGGAGCAGCCTCAGAGAGAACTTTCCTTCCGCGTCCCCCCACCTTCCCCTCCCTTCCCCTACCTAACCCACCCCCCGGCCCTACCTAAATCCCCCCCCCCTACCTTTGTTGGGCAAGTTACGCCTGCTTGAAGCAGGTGTAACTTACGCGCACCACCTCGCATCCCCCGGCACAGGCCGCAGTGCCGGGGGACTCGGGACTGCCCTCCCGGACCACCCCTGAACCCATCGCCCCTGAACCCGGACCTGCCCCGGACCGCCCCCTGACCCCGGACACGCCCCCTCCCGCCCCTTTTTCGAAGCCCCGGGACTTACACGCATCCCGGGGCTTTGCACGCACCAGCGGCCTATGCAAAATAGGCGCATCCGCTTTTGATACTATAAATCATCAGATTCTGCTTTCTGGTTTACAAGCTATAGGTATTACAGCCAAAGTTCTGGACTGGTTCTCCTCTTTTTTTTAACTAATAGATCACAACAAATTAATATCAATAATCATTCTTCAGATCAATACATAATTTCTTCAGGTGTATCACAAGGATCATCATTATCTCCTATTTTTTTCAATATCTATCTTCTACTTCTCTGCTGTATTCTCTCCTCATTAAATATTCAATTTAAAGTTTATGCAGATGATATTCAGTTTTTAGTACCCTATAATAATTCTTGGTCATCCACTCTCTCACTCATCACACTATATCTGAATACCATCAATACTTGGCTCTCGCATAATAGGTTAAAATTTAATCCAGCAAAAACTGAATTGGTCTACGTTACTTCAATATAAGAATCTACAATAGGTCCCCCATCTCATTTTATTTTTAACGGCATTTCAATTCTAATTCAAAATCAGGCAACTAGCCTTAGAGTTATACTCTATTCAGATTTATCAATGAAGAATCTTATATCGGCTATTACAAAAAAATCTTTCTTTAAATGTCATCTTCTTAAAAGGTTACGCCATTTACTGTTTACTCAAGATTTTCGTACTGTTTTACAGGCCCTGATTTTTTCAGGGCTTGACTATTGCAATGCGCTTTATCTTGGACTACCAAACTCCACAATTCATCCTCTGCAAATGGTTCAAAATTCTGCCCCGCGTGTTCTTTCTGGTGTCTCCCCCAGAGACCATATTTCACCTATACTTTATTCCTTTCATTGGCTTCCTGTTAAATTGAGAATACTTTATAAAATCCTCACAATTATTCATTCCCTAATTCATAATCCACAATCTACATGGCTTTGCACTACTCTCAGGATATATAAACCAATTAGACATCTCAGATCGCTTACAAAAAATTTGTTAGATTTACCCTCTGCTCGTATTGCCAGGTTAGAGTTAACGCGGAAAAAAGCCTTTTCTGTAGCAGCTCCATTCCTCTGGAATTCACTACCTGAATATATCCATCTCATATCACATACACAAGACTTTAAGAAAGCTTTAAAAACTCACTTATTCCAAAAAGCCTTTCAACACTTGACAAAAGATTAAGTTCAGTATTGTCTTGATACATAATCTCTGTTATGAATCACAGTTGTTCCTATCCTTTGTTCCCTCCTTTTTATGTTCCCTTCCTTCCCCTCCCTTCCTTCCCTGTCTGTTTTTAAATTACATATTCATTATGAATATGTGGTCGTAATATGGCACTTATGTCAAGTTTTTGGTTTGGTTTGGTTAATTGGTTTGGTTAATTGGTTTGGTTAATTATTATTTTATTATTTTAATTGCTTATATTATTTATTTTATAAATAAAAGACAGACCTGAAAAGTTTTAGAAATCCTGGTAGGTCATTCAGGATAGGATCTTCACTTTCCCATAACGGTGAAGCCCAAGTCAAGGCTCGTCCGTCAGGAAACGACAGGATGTAGGTGGTCTTGGAAGCTTCAGTGGGAAAGAGGGTAGGCTGTAATTAAAAATGCATGCTGCATTGATTAACAAACACTCTTCACATTTCAGCTTCACCCGTAAAGCGGATAGGTGTGGATAAGGGTACAGTGGTATTGAGGGTTACAACTGGAAACATAAATTCTTTAACAGGAGTTGCTGAAGAAATCAGTTTAGCATGTAACTGATTGAAGGCAGTAGCTAGGCTCTCCAAAGACTTTTGTTGTTCTGTGATCCGCTGGGCTAGGCCAGGATTGGCCTGCACGGCCTCAAACTGAGCCAAGTCCATGGAGTTAGCAATCTGTTGTGTTTGTGGCATTATGTGGACCCTTAGTCACAGTGGAGATGACTCCTCCCAGGGGGAGGGGCCCCATGGGAAAACACAGCGATAGGCTAATCTCAGAGAGCAGACACTTGTAGGTGGAAAGCTTCAATATACTGCTGTAGATAGATGGTATGAGGCAGGAAGGAGAGGCACTGAAGTCCGCAAGGTGCCAATACGTTCAGACAGTCTCAGATGTAGAAGTCTCACCCAGATGTTCACGACAGCTAGGAACCTGCAGTGCGTGCAATGCCAAGCCTGGTCGGTGGAGTTGGAGCACCAGATCGTAGAGGTACTCACAGGAGCGTAGTGCGGCATCTTCCTGGCAATGATGTTGGTGGGATTGAAGGTCCGTGGTGCAGGATACACAGACTATTGTAGGTGGAAAGCTTCAATATACTGCTGTAGATAGATGGTATGAGGCAGGAAGGAGAGGCACTGAAGTCCGCAAGGTGCCAATACGTTCAGACAGTCTCCGATGTAGAAGTCTCACCCAGATGTTCACGACAGCTAGGAACCTGCAGTGCGGGCAATGCCAAGCCTGGTCAGTGGAGTTGGAGCACTAGATCGTAGAGGTACTCACAGGAGCGTAGTGCGGCATCTTCCTGGCAATGATGATGGTGGGATTGAAGGTCCGTGGTGCAGGATACACAGACTATTGGGCCCTCAAGGAGCGAGTACCCGATAGTCTAGAAGATCCTGAAATAAATAGAGAGAGAGAGGGACCCACAAGGAGCAGTTGTCTAGTTAGTAGAAACCCAAAGGGTGGTTGGAAGTGAGAGACCCCCGAGGAGCGGGTGTCTAGAGCTTCGTAAGGAGCGAGAACCCCGGAGGGTAGTGAGGCATCTAAGCATGCAGCTTAGAGTGGTCAGAGAAGCTAAACCAAAGTCCTTGCTAATTTGATGAAGGTAGCGTAGTGGAGGCTTTAAATACCCGGAGGTATTGACGTCATGTGGTGGGGACGCCCCCGAGGTTCCCGCCATGACGTGTATTTGAGCGTAGGCAACGTGTGCGCACACGCCCTAGAAAGCCATGGGAAGGAGCATGGCAGATTGGGAACCCATGCTGATCTGGAGACACCGAGGGCCTCGGCACTCAGCACCGGAGGCAGCCATCTTGCCCAAGGAGGAGGAAAAGGGAAGAAAAGAGGTAAGGCAGAGCGGTCGCAGCCATCTGCGACCGACGGACGCAACATTCAGCGGTTAGAAAGGTAGATGTCCTTGGCATTTTGAACAGGGACAACAGCATCCACCAACTGCCCTGAACTCCCCCCCCCCCCAAGTGGAAGCCAGGGGGATCCCCATCCAACCACACAGGGGGATCCCCATCCAACCACACAGGAATCATTATATCGTTATTTAATATGGAACAAATGTGGCTGCATCTTTATTAATACATGGATTTACAAAAGAGCTAGGTGCCGAGCCTCCTAAATTATCCATCTCCCCCCACCCCCCCCCCCACCCAGCCTGACTTGCCGGGGTCCTGTGCCAACACTATATCCTGCAGCTAGTCATCAGGGGTGTCTAAAAACACACCCTGAGGGCCACTCTTGCAGCCCCATTGCCAAGGCTTGCCATGGGTCGCAAGGCCTTGTACAGGACTGTCACCAGGCTCGGTAGTTGATATCCCACCACCCTAAGCCAACAGGACCCAGTTTCCCCCCCCCCCCCCCCCCATTATTCTTATCTGAGGCTCAGACACCCACTGCAACAATTATTTGACCCCCAAAAAGGAATCCTATCTCTAACTTCAGTATTTAACTTGCATTCCCAATCTTTTTAAGAGGGAGGGAGGGAGACAAATGCTCCCACTGGCCAGGGAGATGCTGATCCATAGGGATGAAGCTAAGGAGCCTCTTTCCCTTTAAGGATGGCATTGACATCACCCTGGCATGTCCCAGGCAGCTGTCCAAAAGGGCTCCATGTTTAGCCGGCTGCCTAAGACCTCAGCATGCAGGAACTATGTACCCCCCCCCCCCCCCCCAGACTCCAACCAATGGGCAGGTGTGTCAACTCGACATTGTGCCACCCGGAAGGCCAGACTTCTTGAGCCATGTGTCACCTAAGGGGGGGGGGGGGGACATCATTAAGGGGAGCCATGTGGGAGAAGGAGAGAAGGTGAAGCTGAAACCCTGACCAGACAGCAGAACCACCCTCTCCTCCCTCCAGGACCGATAGTGAGTCCCTCCAAAAGGATAATTAGGAAAGGGAGGGGGAGGAGGTGGACAAAACCCGACTGCACCATGGGAAAAGACCGCATCACCAAGGCATCCATTGCTGAAAGTGGCAGAGTACCAGGCTCAGCCACCATCAATCATTGGGGCAGCTGCATCCACCAGTCATCCTGTACCTACTTCAAGCGGAAGCCGAGGGGATCCTAAAAATCCAAAATCCAATCCCAGAAAACACATAGGAATCATTATATCGTTATGGAACAAATATGGCTGTAGCTTCATTAATACACAGATTTACAAACTTGGCTAGGTGCTGAGTCTCCTAACTTGTCCCTCTCACTCCCCTACCTACCTTGCCAAGGTCCTGAGCCAGCTGTACATCCAGGAGTTGAACACCTGGGCCCACGATTAAAGTCATCTAGGTAGTAGACAATCCTATCCAGCCTGGCTCGCTGTGCCACCACCCAATGCAAGAAGGTACTGAAGGTCCCAAAAAAAATCACAAGAAATGGAACACCCCATTGGCATGCACCTGAAAAATAGTATGCTCCCTTGAAATGGACCCAAGGAGAGGAAAGTAGTCCAGATGAACAGGCAGTAGCCTAAAGGCAGACTTAATATCCGACTTAGCCATTAAGACCCCATGTCCAAAATCATGCAGGAGCAAAAACCTTCATGCAAACAAAAAGGGGGGAAAATCCAAAAGTCTCTGTCCAAAATATCTCATGCTGCATAGTGCTGTCACTGGTCTTACTTCCTCTAGGGAGTAGAAGGATTGCTCACAGGTCTTCAGCCCCTGCTCTCAAGATTAGAAGGGTTGCTCCTTTCCCAAGGCATAGGGTGTTCCCCAGAATAAGAAAACTTATAAAAACTGGACCAAAATCTACAAAAACCTTAACTCTCTACAAAAAGAAGGCAGATCCTCTGAGGGAGTGTACTGACTAGGGATCTCCTCTGAATGCAAGAAAAACACCCAGATGGGTTAGTGGGCCCAGCTCAGCAGGGAGAAAATAAAAAAACAATCCTTACTCTTCAAAACCCAACTCAAAATTGGACTCCACACTTTACTTTTTACTCCACCTATCACCCTGGAATATCCAATCACAGTAAATTCAATGAAGAGACTGAAAGTGAATGGAAAATCTTATGCTGTTAGTAGTCCAGATGACTAGGGACCTAGGGTTATCTAGTGACAAACCGGTCACAAATGGTTTGGCTCCCCTTCAATGAAGGGTTCCCTGGAATGGCATGAAGCTAAAAGAAATGTGCGATCTGTGTGGAGGCGGTTTTTATGGTTTCCACCGTCAAAACAATTGGTTATTCTTGATTGGGGAATGGATCTTTTCAACAGTTATTCCAGGTTTATGGAATAGCCTTCCATTGGAGTTGAGAGAAGAGATAAATTTGGTAAAGGCATGGTTTATGTATGTTAACAATTAGACATTGAAGTCTTAAAGATTTTGAGCTTGTAACTTCATTCCAATTTGCAGAGTACCCTATTAATGTTGGACAATTAGTTTTGTTTGTTGTAGGAGGAAGACAATTTTATTGGGGGATGGAACTGACTATGTATTGTTTTATTGTTTATAATAATACAAGCCGTTAAGCCCGTTAAAACGGGCTACATCCCTCTGTCTCTCACCTCCCCCTCATTCTCTCTCCCCTCACTCTTCACCACCCCCCTACCTCCCTCCCTCACACTCACCCACTCCTCCCCACCCTCCCTCTCCTCCCACTCAGTCCCTCCCTCCCACTCAGTCTCACTCACTCCCTCCCTCCTCTATCCCTCTCCCTCCCTCCCTCTCTCTCAGTCCCACTCCCTCCCTCCCTCTCAGTCCCACTCCCTCCCACTCCCCTTCACTCAGTCCCCCCCCAACTCAGTCCCAGTCCCCCCCACTCAGTCCCAGTCCCCCCCCACTCAGTCCCACTCCCTCCCTCCTCCCCCTCTCACACTCCACTCCCACTCTCTCCTCCCCTCTCACTCAGTCCCTCCCTCTCTCTCTCTCCTCCCTCACTGCTGCCGCCCATCTTCGCCGCTGCGGCCCTGTCTCTTACCTCTCCCTCATTCTCCCTCTCCCCCTTCCACTTACTCACATCCCTGACTCTCACCTCTCCCTTATTCTCACTCAGTTCCTCCCTCCCAGTCCCTCCCCCTCACTCAGTCCCTCCCTCCCAGTCCCTCACTCAGTCCCTCCCTCCCACTCCGTCCCTCCCACTTCCTCCGTCCCTCCCTCTCAGTCCGTCCCTCCCTCTCTCTCTCTCTCGCCTCCCTCCCTCGCTACTATTTTTTAAATATGTGAATTTTTGTATTTAGACTAATTTTGTCTTCATTGTTCACCACTTTGGGCAGTAGTTTCTATCTGTAAGGTGATTCAGAAATGCTACTAAATTAATAAATGAGAGACTCCTCTGGAAATTATGAGGTCTAGGGATTGGAGGCAGTGTCCTATTGTGGACTGGTAACTGGATTTTTTAAAGATTGCGCCGGCCATCCAGTGCTCCTACCATGTGACAGGGGCCGGCCAAAGGCACGGATACCCTGTCACATGGTAAGGGCAAAGGGCCATCGGCACCATTTTTATTAGTGGCAGTCGATGGCCTGAGAGCGGGAGATCGCTCCCCGTACCCCCACTGGACCACCAGGTAATTTTAAAATGTTTTTTGGGGGGTCGGGAGGGGGAAGGAAGCTAAGGGGTCGGTTTTTAAGGGCCGGGTTGGTTTTTTGTTTATCGGATCGAGCGCAGCCGATAAACAAAAACCCAATCGGGCCGGACGATAAAAATTTTAAGATTTGAATCGGAACCAGAACCAATCATATTCCGGTTCCGATTCACATCTCTACTGTTTAGTTTGCTTAAGTTATTAATTTGTATTGCTCTTGCCTATATTGCTTTCCCCTTTGGCCTTGAATCATTTTATTTCTTATATTTTAAAAACATCTTGGAAAAAAATGAATATGCCTTTCATTGTTGTCATAACTCATCTTATAAATATTTCCTTCCCAATGCCTTACACTTGTTTTGACTTACCAAGAATCATAATGACTAGATTGGCTCAGAAGGAAGAGTTTTCAAAAACTTTAGGAACTTATTTTTTCCAATAAATTAAGTCAAAGCTATCATGCTAAGGAAGGAATCTTCAATATGTGTTTTATTTTAAGTGCCTACTACAGGGGTAGTCAACTCTGGTATTGGAGAGCCACAAACAGGTCTGGCTTTAAGGATATTCATAATGAATATGCATGAGATTTATTTGCATGCCCTGCCTCTATTGTATGCAAATAGTTCCCATGCATATTAATTATGGATATCCTGAAAGCCAGATTTGTTTGTGGCACTCTAGGAGCCAAATTGCCTACCCTTGGCTTACTAAGTTTTCATACTCTTGGTTTTATTTATAAAGAAGCAACAGTTTTGAGAAGGGCATTATTTTCTAGAGATGTGAATCGTGTGATCGATCGTCTTAACGATCGATTTTGGCTGGGGGGGGAGGGAATCGGATCGTCGCGGTTTTGTTTTTTTTAAAATCGTGTAAATCGTAAATCGGGGGAGGGCGGGAAAACCGGCACACTAAAACAACCCTAAAACCCACCCCGACCCTTTAAAATAAATCCCCCACCCTCCCGAACCCGCCCAAAATGTCTTAAATTACCTGGGGTCCAGTGAGGGGGTCCCGGTGTGATCTTCCATTCTCGGGCCACAGGTGCGTTAATAGAAATGGCGCCGGCGCTACCTTTGCCCTGTCATATGACAGGGCAAAGGTAGCGCCGGCGCCATTTTGGTTCCTGTCCCCCGACGTCACGAGCGCAGGAGATCACTCCCGGACCCCCGCTGGACCCCCAGGGACTTTTGGCCAGCTTGGGGGGGCCTCCTGACCCCCACAAGACTTGCCAAAAATCCAGCGGGGGTCCGGGAGCGACCTCCTGCACTCGAATCGTATTGCCGAATTGCAAAATGGCGCCGGCCGTATGGCCGTATTGCCGTATTGCAAAATGGTGCCGGCCGTATGGCCGTATGGCCGGCGCCATTTTGCAATACGGCAATACAATTCGAGTGCAGGAGGTCACTCCCGGACCCCCGCTGGACTTTTGGCAAGTCTTGTGGTGGTCAGTAGGCCCCCCCAATCTGGCCAAAAGTCCCTGGGGGTCCAGCGGGGGTCCGGGAGCGATCTCCTGCGCTTGTGACGTTGGGGGACAGGAACCAAAATGGCGCCGGCACCGGCACCATTTCTATTAACGCACCCGTGGCCCGAGAGTGGAAGATCACACCGGGACCCCACCCCCCCACTGGACTCCAGGTAATTTAAGACATTTTGGGGGGTTCGGGAGGGTGGGGGATTTATTTTAAAGGGTCGGGGTGGGTTTTAGGGTTGTTTTAGTGTGCCGGTTTTCCCGCCCTCCCCCTTCCCCCGATTTACGATTTTTGACGATAAATCGGGGGAATTCCTATTGTATCGTGCCTCTAACGATTTTTGACGATTTAAAATATATCGGACGATATTTTAAATCGTCAAAAAACGATTCACATCCCTATTATTTTCACAGCTGCAGACTGAAGTTCATGTTTGTATAGTAAACAAATTTGCAAGAAGGCATTCAGACTCACAGGCATTTTTATCCCTTTCGCATGTCACTGCCTACTGATTCTAACAGGGATGAGCAATTCCTGTCCTCAAGGGCAACAAACCAGTTGGATTTTCAGGATATCCCTAATGAATATGCATGGCATAGATTTGCATACAACTGAGGAAGAGTGCATTCACATCTCTCTCATGCATATTCATTAGGGATTTCCTGAAAACTCAACTGGTTTGAGGCCCTCGAGGACTGGAATGGCTCACCTCTGGACTATAATACTGTCATTAATCTGGGTTAGACTTTAAAAATGTCATGAATATGATCTCTCCAAGTTGGAAGTTCTTGAATGAAAAGAAAGCATTGGAAACTTGTATGTTGGCATAATAACATTTTGAAAATGTTTGCAGTTTTAATTATATACTATAAAAGACAATACATGTCATGACATACTGTAAAGACAGAAATAGAAAGACTGCAAGATCAATCTATGTGTTCTTTCCTGAAATAAATAGGTCCTGAATGGTATCCTTCTCGTGTGGGCCTTCGACAAGAACGCAGTACCTGTAAGTATTAGTTATTACTAAAGTTGCACTTAAACATACGGAGGTCCATATTCAGAAGCATTTAGCCAGTTAACTCAGAAGTTAGCTGGTTAAATGATTATTTGGGCACTTATCCAACTAAATTCTAGCCGGCTTTTAAGTTAGCCGACTAGAATTTAACCAGTTGAAAGATGAATTTTAAAAGTCCGACAAATGATTAATTAAAGGATGCTCGAATATGTCTACCTTGCATGCTTGGAGCTGATTTTAAAAGCTGCCGAGATACATGCATATCTACCGGAGCGCGCACATCTTGGAAGATTTAAAAAAGCAGTTGGGCATGGACGTGATCTGGGCAGGGCAGGGCATGAGCATTTCAGGGCATGAAACTGAGATGTGCGCAGAAATACATATGTGGTCCAGCACGCACAGATGCCTTCTGCCTCATAACTTTACTTCTGCTATGGCTGCTGTGTAAGTTATAAAATAAAGACAAATAGACAGATCTGCGGGGGTCAGGGATAACTGAGGGAACTGAAGGCTATTAAACCAAAGGGTTTTGAAAAACCTGTCTCTTAACTTGGCAAACTGGGGCTGAACTGATAAAACTCGAAATGGCATCGGCATGCGCCCATTTGAAAACCCCCCAATTTACGTGGTAGAAGCAGCATTTGCGCACACTTGATCATCCCCACTTAAAATTTTGTGCACATGTGCATGCGGCCAGGCTTGTGCACATGTACACACGCAAGTTATAAAGTAGCTGATTTAATGGGTGCGGGATGACAAATATGTGCACATGTGTGCCCACGCACCTGTTTGAAAGTTACCATCTCTGTTAGGAGCATTCTGAAGGTATAACTGGAAGGAATTCAATTAGCTGGCTAAGTTGACTGGCTAACTCCATTATTCAGAGTTAGCTGGCTACCTTAGCTGGTTAACAGGTCAATACAGTAAAGTGTGGCCGTGGTTACCCTGCTCCTAACCCGCTTTCTACCCACTTTTCGGCCGCGTTAGTCCAACCCGCGATACACTATCCCCTTTAACCTACTCTTACCGCGTCCTTAAATCACCGGGTAACCCCTTCCACCCGCGGCATGTATATTACATGTAAATGATTGAATTAGCTATTCCCTCCCATACAGTAACACGCGCCCTGACTATCGCTTTTTTTCCCTGCCGTTTTGCCACGCGTTTAACCTGCTAACTTACCGCCTACCCTTACCCCTGCATTAGAGGCAGGGGTAAGGGTAGGCGGCAAACTTTCCCCCAGCCCCCGCTCACCTGCCCTGGCTGTGTCCATGGGTGCTGGTCTCCGGGGCAGCCCCAGTCCTCTCCCCATCTCCCAAAGCAACGAAAGTGGAAAAAATCAAAAAAGCGAAAAAGCGAAAAAAAAAAGTTGCAAGAGAGAAAGGGGAGAGAGGACGGGCAATCCTACGCTCGGGATTGTCAGTCCTCTCTCCCCTCCTCCTGAAGCAAGGCGCGAAAAGCAGCCTTACTTCGGGAGGAGGGGAAAGAGGGACTGGAAGTGCAAATCAACGAAGCGACTTACTTTTTTTGCAGCCCCCCTCCGGAGACGGACATCGGCGACGACGGACGCAGCTCCCCTGCCTCCAGCTGCCCGCGAAGATAGACGCATCGCACGGGCGAAAGCGGCCCCTGTGTGTGTAATTGGGCCGCTCAAGGCGTGATGTCACGACTTTTGGCGTCACGGCATGTGACGTCACATCTTCAGCAGCCCAATTGCACGCACAGGGGCCGCTTTCGCCCGTGCGATGCGTCCATTTTCGTGGGCAGCTGGAGGCAGGGGAGCCACATTCGTCGTCGCAGATGTCCATCTCCGGAGGGGGGCTGCAAAAAAAGTAAGTCGCTTCGTTGATTTACACTGCCAGTCCCTCTCTCCCCTCCTCCCGAAGTAAGGCTGCTTTTCGTGCCTTGCTTCAGGAGGAGGGGAGAGAGGACTGGCAATCCTGAGTGTAGGAGAACCGTCCACTTCCTGGTACCTGTCATTTCAAATGTCATTTGAAATGACATTTGAAATGACAGGTACCAGCGTGTCCGTGAAGCGTTAGGCCCGCGCACCCAGGATACTGTATAGTGCTCTATACAGTAAAATGGGTTTCGCGGGCCTAACGCTTCACGGGCGCTTCTTAGACGCAGCTTGCATTTGCAAGCTATTTACATACAGTATCGAGCGGTAGGTGAGCTGCACTGTGCTTGCGGCAACCGCGGGTGCGCCCGGCACTAACGCAGCTCTTCCTATCGCTCCTTACTGTATCAGCCCGTAAGTCTGGAAAGATCCAGAAGCTGTCCTAAAGTTAGCCAGCTAAGTGTAGCCAGTTAACTTTTAAGTGTGGCTGCACTGTCGAATATACCTCCAATGTTAGCTGGATGGATAAGTGTGTGTGTGTTTGTCTGTGTGTATATGAGAGTTGAGGGGGAGGGCAGGAATGAAGGTGCTCAAACTTTCTCCTCTCTTTTATCATATACCCACTGTCACAATCCCTCTATCACACACATAAATGTTCCCTCTCTCACTCATATATATTCCCTCTCTGTCTCACATGTTCATTCATGCCGGGCTTCTCCCATCATTTCTTCAGCTGCCAGTGGGATGGGCTCTGCTGGTGGACTGCCAGTTCTATCTTTCTCTTTACTTTGTCCTTCAGTCTCTATTTCAATCATTGTCACAATAGGTTCTGCCTGCAGCCCCATCAGGCTTCTCCCCTCTCTTCTTCAGCCACCAGTTGGATGGACTCCACTGGCAGCCAGGGGCTCATAATGGCGATTTTACCACCCTCTGGTGTTCTAGGTGATCACCTGTTTCACTTAATTGAGGAACCAGTCCTACCTGATCTGACATCGTTAATGATCATACATTTGTATGAATTCCAGGTAATTCAGCTCTCTACATGCTCATTTGTAGGGTATTATCTCTAATTCTATCACAAAGTTATTGCATTTAAGGCAAATGTTTTGCTACTGCATATCATTGGCAAAAGCTTTTTATTTGATACTGAATATCAACAGTAATAGAAACTGGATTATCACCATATGACTGATGTTATGTACTCTTTCCTTTTTAAAGCTTTAGATGGACCCTTTTTGAAGGATTCTATTGTTATACAAAACCTTGCTGTCTCCTCCATAATTACGCTATATTTTACAGACCTGGGTCAACAGGTCAGTTGGACCACAGTAAGTACCGGTATATATTTTATAAATACTGATCCCAAAATATACTATAAAACATGTACTTTATTCCACTAGAATTCTGTATTTCCCAGGAAGTGCAAAGCGGGTTCAATTTAAAAATATTAAACTACACACACACACACACACACACACATATATATATACTGAATTGAAAAGAATGCTAATATATGAAAAAGCTTTAATGATAGGATCCCCAGCCGCGTGAAACCGCGACTGGGTCCCCTTACCTGGCCAGGCAGGTGGCCCGTTCCTGCCCCCTTCTGTTGTCGCTCCCCGCTTCTGATGCTGACTGCTGCAGCTGTGGCCTGCTCACGCGGTGCCGCCACATGCCACCAAAGTCCTCAATTTATACATTGTGCAGTTATGCTATAGAAAAAGCAATTGTGGGCACACTGTGTGCCTTTATTGAACTTGATAGTTGCAATGAATCAGAATTGTAGCAGAGTTGTAGGCAGTAGGGAACCCAATTTAACAATTTGTCACTGCCATTCCTAAGAAATTTGGATTATAAGAAATTAAGAGTTGTGACACATGTCTACGGCTTTGAGTCCTGCATTGGAAATAAGCCAAGGCTCTTTTGTAATCCATGGTATGAAGCACTTTTTCCCTTTCATTCTTGTGTGGCTTAGGTGAAAGGCAGACACTATTTTCAGTTGAAATTTAGGGTGTGCTCAAAGTACCACTTTATCATGGAAAAACTGCAAATGTGGAAGAAAATGAACCAAGGCTTGAAGTTCACATACTCTCCTGGCCAGAGTTATTGCCACCAAAGATAAACTTTCCATGTTAAGTATTTCAGTGATGCCAGTTCCAAAGGCTGAAACAGGGTTATTTTCATTAGTGCTGATAAAACTACATTAATGTCCCATGACCCTGGAGGGCAATGTCCCATGACTCCATATTGGAGGGCAAATCTGAAGAAGACCCTTCATTAAAAAGGAGATGAGAGGATGAGTAGAAATTGCTGCTCCTTTGTCCCAACTGTGATAGGCTGCAATAGCACTTAAGTGTTCTCGAACTGATGACATAGCTAGCCCTGTCTGGCATAGATGATGCAAGTATGCCAGCAACTGCTGTGGCTCACAAATATAAGGATTAATAGAGTTAGAGATATACCATGTAGAGTAACACTAATATTTAAATGAATAGCTGCTTCTAGTAGGTGGTTTCTTTGCAGAGATGAGAATATCCTGAATTTATTCCAGCAAGTTGAATTGAGCTAAAGCACTGTGAGGTGTAGGGGTATGTGTTGTGCAGTAGATAGAGAATTGATCCTTACTCCTGAGTCAAGAGATCCAGCTCATTGCTTAGGGCTTTTAAATTTTGTGCTGAAAAGTGTATGAGAAATGAGACAATGGTTATCTCATCCATGCTGGAGCTATTAAAATCATTCGTGACTTTTCCTGTATGCATTTTTGTACTGTTCTGGCAATCAGTGGGATTGGAGGAAAGGCATAAAATAGTAGGGATGTGAATCGTTTTAGGACGATTAAAATTATCGTCCGATAATTTTAATATCGTCTTAAACCATTATGGAACACAATACAATAGAGATTCTAACGATTTATCATTATAAATCGTTAGAATCGTGAGCCGGCACACTAAAACCCCCTAAAACCCACCCCCGACCCTTTAAATTAAATCCCCCACCCTCCCGAACCCCCCCCAAATGAGTTAAATAACCTGCGGGTCCAGTGGCGGTCCGGAACGGCAGCGGTCCGGAACGGGCTCCTGCTCCTGAATCTTGTTGTCTTCAGCTGGCGCCATTTTCCAAAATGGCGCCGAAAAATGGCAGCGGCCATAGACGAACACGATTGGACGGCAGGAGGTCCTTCCGGACCCCCGCTGGACTTTTGGCAAGTCTCGTGGGGGTCAGGAGGCCCCCCACAAGCTGGCCAAAAGTTCCTGGAGGTCCAGCGGGGGTCAGGGAGCGATTGCCCGCCGCGAATCGTTTTCGTACGGAAAATGGCGCCGGCAGGAGATCGACTGCAGGAGGTTGTTCAGCGAGGCGCCGGAACCCTCGCTGAACGACCTCCTGCAGTCGATCTCCTGCCGGCGCCATTTTCCGTACGAAAACGATTCGCGGCGGGAAATCGCTCCCTGACCCCCGCTGGACCTCCAGGAACTTTTGGCCAGCTTGTGGGGGGCCTCCTGACCCCCACGAGACTTGCCAAAAGTCCAGCGGGGGTCCGGAAGGACCTCCTGCCGTCCAATCGTGTTCGTCTATGGCCGCCGCCATTTTTCGGCGCCATTTTGGAAAATGGCGCCGGCTGAAGACAACAAGATTCAGGAGCAGGAGCCCGTTCCGGACCGCTGCCGTTCCGGACCGCCGCTGGACCCGCAGGTTATTTAACTCATTTGGGGGGGTTCGGGAGGGTGGGGGATTTAATTTAAAGGGTCGGGGGTGGGTTTTAGGGGGTTTTAATGTGCCGGTTTTGCGATTTTTAGATTTTTAGATTTTTCACGATTTTTCACGATTTTTCACGATATTTTACCCCCCCAAACGGCAACAATACGATTCCCTCCCCCTCCCAGCCGAAATCGATCGTTAAGACGATCGAGGACACGATTCACATCCCTATAAAATAGACCCCCCAAACCCCAATGTAGAAGAAAAGCATCTTGAGACTCTCTGTTGGGACTGGGATAAAGGGAACAAAACCTCTGTCACATTTTTGTTCTGTTCTTTTGCGGCCCCCAGCTTTTTGTTCTGTTCTGTCAGCTACTTGTTGATTGAGGACCATTCATGTGGGTGAAAGACAATGCTAAATCTGTCAACCTCCATGTTTTCTATCCCTGGTAAGTACAGGGCCTAAAGGGAAGATTGAGTGCCTTTTACCCAGTCCCAGATGCAAACAGCTTCCCTGAAGATGATCCATGAACCAGACCCTCCCTGCTTGTTTATATAGAACATGGCCACTTGATTGTCCATGTGACTCATGTCATATCTGTTTGGTAGTATGTGACAGAATACTTGTAGTGCATTTTGTATTACTCTTAGCTCTAATAGATTGATCTGATAGGAACTCTCTTAAATAGATCATAGTCCTTATGTCTTTTAATGGAGTCTGTGAGCACCCCACCTCTGAGTCATAGCATTCATCATGAGGATTAGTTGATGGGCAATAGGCTGAATGGGGGGCACCCATGTTTAAAACATCTGGTGTTAGCCATCAGGCAATGCATGGTTCGGAGAAATGTATCCTTGAAGGATACTAATGAAACAGGAGAGTTAGGGCATCCCAACAGAGAGTTTCCATTAAAAGCAAACATAGATCATATGCCTATATGTAAAAAATCACCAAAGCTAATGATTTCCGAAAATTCCCAAACAACTGAAAAGCAGGTTGTTAAAACAAGCAAAAACTACACTTTGAAATGTCTGTATGCCAATGCCAGAAGCCTAAGAAGTAAGATGGGAGAGTTAGAGTGTATAGCAGCAAATGATGAGATTGACATAATTGGCATCACAGAAACTTGGTGGAAAAAGGATAACCAATGGGACAGTGCTATATCAGGGTACAAATTATATTGCAATGATAGGGAGGATCAACTTGGTGGGGGTGTGGCACTTTATGTCCGGGAGGGTATAGAGTCCAACAGGATAAAGATCATACAAGAGAGTAAATGCTTAGTAGAATCTATATGGGTAGAAATCCCATGTGTGTTGGGTAAGAGTATAGTGATAGGAGTATACTACCGTCCACCTGGACAAAATGGTTAGACAGATGATGAAATGCTAAGAGAAATCAGGGAAGCAAACCAATTTGGCAGTGCAATAATAATGGGAGATTTCAATTACCCCAATATTGACTGGGTAAATGTAACATCAGGACTTGCTAGAGACATAAAGTTCCTGGATGTAATAAATGATTTCTTCATGGAGCAATTGGTTCAGGAACCAACAAGAGAGGGAGCTATTTTAGATTTAATTCTTAGTGGAACGCAAGATTTGGTGAGAGAAGTAACGGTGGTGGGGCCACTTGGCAACAGTGATCATAATATGATCAAATTTAAACTAATAACTGGAAGGGGGACAATAAGTAGAGATGTGAATTGTGTGAGCGATCGTCTTAACGATCAATTTTGGCTGGGGGGGGGGAGGGAATCTGATCATCGCGGTTTTGTTTTCTTTTTTAATCTTTTAAATCGTAAATCGGGGGAGGGTGGGAAAACCGGCACACTAAAACAACCCTAAAACCCACCCCGACCCTTTAAAATAAATCCCCAACCCTCCCGAATCCCCCCAAAATGTTTTAAATTACCTAGGGTCCAGTGGGGGGGGGGGGTCCCGGTGTGATCTTCCACTCTCGGGCCACGGCTGCGTTAATAGAAATGGCGCCGGCACTACCTTTGCCCTGTCATATGACAGGGCAAAGGTAGCGCCGGCGCCATTTTGGTTCCTGTCCCCCGACGTCACGAGCACAGAGATCGCTCCCGGACCCCCGCTGGACCCCCATGGACCTTTAGCCAGCTTGTGGGGGTCTCCTGACCCCCACAAGACTTGCCAAAAGTCCAGCGGGGGTCCGGGAGCGACCTCATGCACTAGGGCCATATTGCAAAATGGCGCCGGCCTTATGCCGTATTGCAAAATACCGTATTGCAAAATGGCGCCGGCCATATGCCCCCCCGGCCATACGCCCTCCCCCTTCCCCTCCCCCCTCCCCCGATTTACGATTTTTGACGATAAATTGGGGGAATTCCTATTGTATCGCGCCTCTAATGATTTTTGACGATTTAAAATATATCGGACGATATTTTAAATCGTAAAAAAACAATTCACATCCCTAACAATAAGTAAATATGCAGCTCTAACACTAAATTTTAAAAAGGGAAACTTTGATAAAATGAGGAATATAGTTAGAAAAAAACTGAAAGGTGCAGCTGCAAAGGTTAAAAGTGTTCAACAGGCTTGGACATTGTTTAAAAATACAATCCTAGAGGCGCAGTCCATATGTATTCCATGCATTAAGAAAGGTGGAAGGAAGGCAAAACAATTACCGTCATGGTTAAAAGGTGAGGTGAAAGAGGCTATTTTAGCCAAAAAAACATCATTCAAAAATTGGAAGAAGGATCCATCTGAAGAAAATAGGATAAAACATAAGCATTGTCAAGGTAAGTGTAAAACATTGATAAGACAGGCGAAGAGAGAATTTGAAATGAAGTTGGCCATAGAGGCAAAAACTCATAATAAAACTTTTTAAAATATATCCAAAGCAAGAAAACTGTGAGGGAGTAGGTTGGACCATTAGATTATTGAGGGGTTAAAGGGGCTCTTAGGGAAGATAAGGCCATTGCAGAAAGACTAAATGAATTATTTGCCTCTGTGTTTACTAATGAGGATGTTGGGGAGATACCAGTTCCATAGATGTTTTTCAGGGGTGATGAGTCAGACGAAATCACTGTGAACCTGGAAGATGTAGTAGGTCAGATTGACAATCTAAAGAGTAGCAAATCACCTGGACCGGATGGTATGCATCCTAGGGTTCTGAAGGAACTAAAAAATGAAATTTCTGATCTATTAGTTAAAATTTGTAACCTATCATTAAAATCATCCATTGTACCTGAAGACTGGAGGGTGGCCAATGTAACCCCAATATTTAAAAAAGGCTCCGGGGCGATCTGGGTAACTATAGACCAGTGAGCCTGACTTCAGTGCTGGGAAAAATAGTGGAAACTATTCTCAAGATCAAAATCGTAGAGCATATAGGAAGACATGATTTTATGGGACACAGTCAACATGGATTTACCCAAGGGAAGTCTTGCCTAACAAATCTGCTTCATTTTTTTGAAGGGGTTAATAAACACGTGGCTAAAGGTGAACCGGTAGATGTAGTGTATTTGGATTTTCATAAGGCGTTTGACAAAGTCCCTCATGAGAGGCTTCTACGAAAACTAAAAAGTCATGGGATAGGAGGCAATGTCCTTTCGTGGATTACAATCTGCTTAAAAGACAGGAAACAGATTGTAGGATTAAATGGTCAATTTTCTCATTGGAAAAGGGTAAACAGTGAAGTGCCTCAGGGATCTGTACTTGGACTGGTGCTTTTCAATATATATATAAATGATCTGGAAAGGAATACGACGAGTGAGGTTATCAAATATGCGGATGACACAAAATTATTCAGAGTAGTTAAATCACAAGCAGACTATGACATGTTACAGGAGGAACTTGCAAGACTGGAAGATTGGGTATCCAAATGGCAGATGAAATGTAATGTGGACAAGTGCAAGGTGTTGCATATAGGGAAAAATAACCCTTGCTGTAGTTACACAATGTTAGGTTCCATATTAGGAGCTACCACCCAGGAAAAAGATCTAGGCATCATAGTGGATAATACTTTAAAATTGTCGGCTCAGTGTGCTGCGGCAGTCAAAAAAGCAAACAGAATTTTGGGAATTATTAGAAAGGGAATGGTGAATAGAACGGAAAATGTCATAATGCCTCTGTATCGCTCCATGGTGAGACCGCACCTTGAATACTGTGTACAATTCTGGTCGCCACATCTCAAAAAAGATATAGTTGCGATGGAGAAGGTACAGAGAAGGGCAACCAAAATGATAAAGGGGATGGAACAGCTCCCCTATGAGAGAGGCTGAAGAGGTTAGGGCTGTTCAGCTTGGAGAAGAGACGGCTGAGGGGGGATATGATAGAGGTCTTTAAGATCATGAGAGGTCTTGAACGAGTAGATGTGACTCGGTTATTTACACTTTCATATAATAGAAGGACTAGGGGGCATTCCATGAAGTTAGCAAGTAGCATATTTAAGACTAATCGGAGAAAATTATTTTTCACTCAATGCACAATATAGCTCTGGAATTTGTTGCCAGTGTATGTGGTTAGTGCAGTTAGTGTAGCTGGGTTCAAAAACGTTTTGGATAAGTTCTTGGAGGAGAAGTCCATTAATGGCTATTAATCAGTTATACATAGGGAATAGCCACTGCTATTAATTTCATCAGTAGCATGGGTTTTTCTTAGTGTTTGGGTAATTGCCAGGTTCTTGTGGCCTAGTTTTGGCCTCTGTTGGAAACAGGATGCTGTGCTTGATGGACCCTTTATCTGACCCAGCATGGCAATTTCTTATGTTCTTATGTCCCACTTCATGGATGCTGTTATGGATTTCCTTGTTGTGTTCGTGCCTGCTCTTGCCCTCGCTCCACCCTCTCTACCTCTGAGGCAACTCCCTTCGGGTCTGATGGACAGTTGCTGCCACAGTTTCTCCTCGCCGTTTCTTCCTGGAGTCCCCAGGCTGGCCTTTACGTTTGGTTCACTCGGAAGTCGTGCTGGAGGTTACAGCACTGTTGATTCCGAGGATGAAGATATCTCTATCCATCAGCCTGATCGTTTTGCTGGTATTGCCATCATCTCCCTTCCAGCATTCTGTGGAAGAATTACCCAGAAGTGGACTTTGGACATTTTTTTACATCACCACTTCCACTGAAACTTCAGTGACATCCACCGCAGCTCATCCCATTGCTGCTGATGTCATCATATACTCTGCAAGATTCTTCTAAAAAAATCTCAACATCCATCTGTCATCATGTATAAAATATGAAGTTGAACTCAAGATTAGAGATTCTGGATGTTCGTACAGAGGTTGAGCTTGGATTGCCTTCTGTTTGGAAAGGCTTCGGCCCCAAATTCATCGTTTGGGAGCCTCAGACCTACTTCTTGGATAGAGATGCTTCTTCAATTCCACCTTGCACATCCTTCATAGACTGATCAGAAGAGATGTCTAAGGCCCTCTTTTAAATTGTGGAGTGGTTGAAATCTCTTCACCGGCATCAGATCTTATGAAAAGCTTTAATTTTTGCACACCCTTGTATAAATATAGCATTGTATAAATATTGCATCATATAAAACTGATTCTCCTCTATTCTCGAGATGAGCATAGATTCCTGAAAAATTTTGTGGCCAAAGAAATTACTAGAGATGTGAATCGGAACCGGTATCAGTTCGGATTCCGGTTCCGATTCACATCGTGAAATTTTTATCTTGCAGTCCGATCAGGTTTTTGTTTATCGGCTGCGCCCGAGCCGATAACCAAAAAATACAGCCGACTCTTTAAAATGAGTTTGTTAGTATCCCCCCACCCTCCGGACCCCCCCCAAAATTTTTTTAAATACCTGGTGGTCCAGCAGGGGTCCCGGGAGTATTCTCCCACGCTCGGGCCGTCGGCTGCCAGTAAACAAAATGGCACCGATGGCCCTTTACCCTTAGCATGTGACAGGGTATCTGTGCCATTGGCCGGTCCCTGTCACATGGTAGGAGCAATGGACTGCCGGCACCATCTTTAAAAATGGCATGGGCCATCCAGTGCACCTACCATGTGACAGGGGCCGACCAATGGCATCGATAGCCCCTGTCACGTGGTAAGAGCAAAGGGCCATATTGGCGCCATTTTGATTAGTGGCAGCCGACAGCACGAGCAGAGAATGCTCCTGGGACCCCCGGTATTTAAAAAAAAATTTGGGGGGAGTCCGGAGGGTGGGGGGATACTAACAAACTCATTTTAAAGGGTCAGGTTGTGTTTTTAGGTTGTGTCCTTTCTTTCCGCCCCCCCCCCCCCCCATAACAATAAGAAAACCCACTAAATTAATCGGACCCCCCGATATCTGATGATATTGAAAATATCGGACGATATTTTCAATCATCAGATGAACGATTCACATCCCTAGAAATTACAATTTTTTTGTGGTGTTTGCCGGGTGGTGCATTTGAATGGAGTCTAGTCTTCTTAGCCTTCTTCATTGTTGGTTCCACTACAACTGAGGCTTGATGCAACTATACTATCTCATAACCCATGGATATTTTGAGACAAAACTTCAGGTCCACTTTCTGAGCTGCTGTCATTTCAGAGAAGGGGTTCTTCCATGTGTTCATTAACACTGAGTCTAATACGGCATGTAAAGGCAGGGCTATGATCCCCACAGGAATATCCAGAATCTTTAGGATGCCTAAACCTCTGTATGTGGGTCTGGCATTTTTTGTACTTTCACATTCAAGGTATTTCCTAGTTTCTCCAGAAATTTGGAATATGTTAGAACTTATGCTGGAGAGGAGAGATCGGAAGGTTCTTCAGGAGTATTGGATGGAATCTCTATTTGAACTGTTTGGAGAGTTCTCCAGCGATCTGTCTGATGGAGCCTCAAATCATGGTGAGATAATTGGGTTGCACTCTCCTACTGGGTCAGGCAAAAGTGGAAGCTTCTCTGATGATGGAGGTTTTGGAATTTTGTGAAGAGAAGTTGTAGGCTCTGGAAAGTCTGAAGGGACCTTTGTTCCTGATGGGGATGTGCCAGGAATTTCAGTGGGAAAGAAAATGGCTGCACTTGAGAATGCAGAGAAGAAAAGTAACTCCTGAGAATATACAATATTTGGTCTATTGCTTGGCTAAACCGGGTATCTGGAGATAATGGGGGTGCTTCCTCTACTGGTACCAATCTGTGTTCTTGATCTACTGAATAAGGAGAAAAAGTGGATACTTAGGAAGTGTTACAGATGCCAGGAGATGGAGAAAGGCATAGGCCGGAGTGGAATCAGGGGTGAAGGTTCCGCTCAGGTATCATCATGTCTGGTATAAAGTTCTTCTTGAAGATGTGAAGACTGTCTCCTTTGAATCAACTCTAAAGAGAGACTGGAAAAGACCTGTCTTCTGCTGTGCAAAGAGTCCAAGGATGCATTGGATGCAGGCGAGTGGGTGGTGGGACTCACTTGTCCTAGAGGAGTTGGAAGGCCAGGTGCTGTAATACTTTTTCCATGGCTTTTGGCCTTTCTTGGAGCTTGCAGACTCACCAAAGTATGCTGCAGAGATGGGTATTTTGACACCTCAGATATTTTACTCTCTCTGTATGTGGTACCTATCTTCTTGGTCCAGTCATGGTTTTTTGAGCCATGTCTAAGTGTTTGCATCATCTGTGATGTATGCTTTTCCTTACTGTCACTATTTGTATTGGTGCTTTGAGAGTAGCTATTTTAGATGGGTCATGCACTGTTTGCTTAGGTGCCCCAGGTTGCTTTGGTATGTCACTCTTCTGAGCATCGCTCAACACATACTTTTTTATGTTGCATTTTGGTGCATTGTAAGTCACATGCTTCATTGCATCATGTTTAACTGTCATGTGCCGCATGCATTGTTAAGTCATGCTTCGACATGTCCTGCTTTGTATGCTTCAAGCACTTTTCTTTGACGCATTATGCTTCATAACTCTAGGCATTGTGTGCTTTGGAATGACCTGCATTGTGATCTTAGATGATATACAACATCTTATCTCTAGGTGCTGGGGCTTGCTGAGGTAATTTAGATCTTGCCTTAGACAGCACATGCAGCTTCTGTGCCAGTCCAGTGGAATTAGCTCTTCTGTGTGGGCCTGGGTGATGTACTTTAGGTCCTGGTGAGGACTGTGTCGATCTGCCTTCCAAGTTTCTTGGGGAAGGAGCACAACATCCTTATGCTGAGGAAGCTTCCGTTCCCCAAATGTCATAGATTCCTCTTCCCTCAGATGGGCAATCTTCTGGGCACTCTGTCTCTATGGTCGTGGAGACATCCACCCGCATTCATGACAATTAGCTTGGTTGTGGTCAGGCCCAAGGCAGATATAGAAATAATTATGCCCATTTGTGACAGACATAGAACCGAGGAGATCTCACAGCAGATATTTACATGGGAACTGCTGCACATGCACAGGAGAGCAAAGCTCTGCAAGCTTGGAGAGATGGCTCAGTTTTGTGCCATTGGAAGATATCACCCAAACAGCATGGCTAATTCATCCTGCTTCTCAACCAAAAAAAAGAATGCATGTGTCCAAGACAATATGTGCATATCTGTATATTTTCTATGTTCAGTGAGTTTGGTGAGAGCACCCTGAACTTTCAGATATATAGAATGCATGATGCTAGACCCCACAGTTTCCACTAATACATAAATAGAAATCAGTGTGGGCACTGGCAGGAGATGGCTACAAACATGATCCTTTGCCATGCACGACTTGAATGCCTGATCCATACCCTCAGATGGCCTCCAGCCTAGAGGGTGTAGAAGGAGGAGAAGTTCTCAGTCTGACCAACCCTTATGTAGCTCCATTTTTATGGAATGCTTTGCCTGTGGAATTGCAACATGCTACCGACCAAAAATTGTTTAAGAAGCAGGTTAAAGCATTATATTTCAATATTGTATTTAATATGTGAATTTGTTTATATATGTATATATTTTTGTTATTTAGTATTTGTATTGAATATTTTATTATGAATGGTTTTATGTAATTCACACCTGACACATATGGAGGAGGTAAAATCTAAATATTGTAAAATAAACAATAAAATAAACTCTGTCAGATCTCCCCTGTGATGCCTGTGAGGAATCTACCAGTCCTGAGGCAGTAATAGATGAGTCCCACTGTTTGTCAGAGCTTATGAACTCCTTTATATGGATAAAGTTGTACATTCAAACTCAAAATGTTCTTTCAAGAAAGGATGAGCTGACAGAAGCCATAGATGCTCAGTCTGGCATTCACACTGAAAATCTAGGAATGTTTGCTGTGGTTTTTGAACAGATGAAATCACAGACAAGACAAAAATGATTATCACTGTAAGCCAGCTTAAATATTCCAAGTTATTGACACTAGTACCTTACACCCCATCCACCAAAGCAACATCAACATCTATGCCACACAACAGAAGCCATTTCAAAGGTTCCCAGAACAGAGAAGTAAAAGTTGTAGAGGGACATTCAAGATTTTGTGGGAAGAGGCTGACTGGTGACCATCCCTGCCATTACTTCTTCAGTGCCTTCTGTAAAGGATAGCCCTTACCAGCTTCAGCCTGTTCTCTGTGGTGAAACCTATCTTGCATTTTGGGAACCATCTGAGACTATGGGCCTTATTTTCCAGACGGCTTGAACGCGATAAGGGACGTTTCGCACCCGAAAACTCCCTTATTGCATGCAATACCAAGATGATGGCGGAGTCGGCCCCGGAAGAGGAGGAGTCGGGGCATCACCGGGGCCGACTCTGCGAAGACGCCGCGGACGACAAAAAGGTAAGGCCCTTTTCGCATCCTAGTTCACGCCCAATAGCTACACCTTCTATGGTGGTGCTATTGGGTGCGAAACCGGCAGCGATCGCACCGCGGCGGTGCGATCGCTGCCAGCTAGCGCAGGATCATCCCCCGTTTCGGCCCCCCACCCCTCATTACCTAAAGTATCGCAGGCCTGCGATACTTTAGAAAATGAGGCCCTATGAGTCTTAGAACCCATGCAGTCAAATGTTTATGCAAATCATGGCAATGGCAAATAACTCATGGGTGATCCTTTATTTCCATTTGTGACTGCATTGTGCCTTAGAAATTTAGACGTGTACAAAAATGTTATAAATAATATTAACATCTGAACCTTTTGCTTGGAAATTAATTTGTGTTGTATAGATAAATGCAGAATTATTTTTTAAGTGCTGAATTGTTTGTTGGTTTGTCTCCTCTTTTACTTCCTCTTCTGTCTGTGTCTCTCTCTCTCTCCTCCATCTCTCCTCTGTCTGTACCGTAAATGTGCAATAATTCTAGCTGTTGCTGCAGCTTCAATATATCCTATTAGTTGAACTCTTGCAATAACATATCAGCTAAAAAGCAAATACTTGCTCTGAGACAGGTGTTAATAATTTGGCACTAGCAAGTGTATCCCAAATAAAATGTGGAGAAAATCTTACCACAGTGTGATGTCAAAATGGCGCATTCTCAGGGCCAACTGGCCAACATTGCAATTCAGATGACCTGAAACATGAGGATAGCAATCATCCCTCCTGCCCCTTTGAATCCCCATGGATAAGGTAAATGGAGAATGGCATGCTTCCTGGCCCTGAGACATTTGAGAAGGCTGAGGGGGGTGCACAATGGCTAGATAGATCCCATTTAGTTTTTTTTTGTTTTTGGGTTGCTTGTTTTTTTTTTTTACTGCTTATTTTTTTTTACTGTAAGGTACAGAAACAAAAACTTTAAATGACATAATACTCATGGATTAAAGAAACTTAAAAAACTAAAAGTAAAAAACTGAAATAAAATGTTGGAGGCTGAACATATCTAATAATACCCAGTGCTTATAGGTGAGATCACCACCAAGGTTTTTAATATTCGGCATGGCATTTATGTTTGTTCTTCCTAAAAAGTTAGGTGTGTTTGTGTGTGATGGGTCTTGGAGCTATTTATAGATAAACACAAAAGACATTCCATTTCTCATCTGCTTGACTTATGTAGCAGGCTTATATAGTATAGTATTTACTAGGTTTAGAGTGGGTTATCAACTTACCATCTTTCAATACCTAAAGTACCTGAATGTAATCTGCTTTGAAATGCTGAAAAAAGTGTGAAAAAGCAGAATATTAAAAAAAAAAAAATCTATATAAATAAATAAACAATAAACAATATTGCTATGACCATGTAACCCCTCTTCTCAAATTGCTACATTGAGTCCCCATTCACTTCCATCTTCAGAAAAGCTTTTCTTAGTCACCTACCAATGCAATCACTCTGCAGCAACTCATTAACTATCTTCTCTCTCTCTTTCTCTGTACCCTTCCTCGTGAACACTGTTCAGTGGTCAAGTAACTCTTATCTATACCTGTCTATTCCATTTCCATGCTTTTCACCTTGCTGCACTGTATACCTAGAATAGACTTCCTGAAACAATGTATCATGCTCCCTTTTGGGCCGTATTCAAATCCATTATAAATATTCTCCTTGCTGAGGCTGCTTTTAAATCTTAACCACATCTCTAGAAATAAATATATTTCCTGTAGATTCATGTTTATGTGTGTTTGTTTGACGACTGTAAGCTCCATGAAGTAAAGACTTTCTCGTATGTGTATCTTACAGTGCTGTGTACTTCTAGTGGCACTTTAAAAATGATAAATAGTAGTAGTAGTAGTTTGCATAGCAAGATTACAACTTGCCACTACCAATGAATGCCACATGCCAGTAGCATAAAAATTGATAGCAAAGGTTAATATTAAAAAAAAATCATAATCTAATTATATTATATGAATCTCTTTACTTAAGGCACATCAATAGAAGTCTGTATGTTCTCAGTACATTCATTCTCTTATCAAATAGGCTGAGTACCTTTGGTAATGGACACGGCACACGTAACATCTCTGTATTTGTTTAATCAGCATCTACTTAAGAGATTTGTATTCCAATATTTCACAAGTAAATATCAAGCAGGCATCCAGAAGACACACTGCTATGTTTAAATACCTGACTCCTTCCTAGTTAGTATCTCCCTTTGCAGTGTAGGATATAAAACAAATAACTTAAGAGTATGATTTGTGAAAGAAACTATCCTTAAATGGCATGGTAAAGTCACAAAATTAAAAAACATTGCACAGTTATCCTAAATCATTTATGTGTTAGTTATGATTTATTGCCCACCTTTTTGAAAGAGTAGTCACCAAGGGCAGAGTACAACAGCTTAAATAAGCCAAAACAACAGGAACATCCATGCAGTCAGGGTTGGACGATGGAGTATACGATAGTCCTCATATATAAGTTTTGCTATATGTGTATAAATGATAAATAACAACAGTATCCAAATAAATAGTACACAGTCATGGATATTGTTACATGCCACCCAAACTGTGGTAGGGGGAACAAGGGAGAGTAGATAGCTGAGTGGCAGAGGACAGGCAGGGGGTAGGACATGAGAATAGAGACATTTAAACTGCAGCCAGAAGAGCCCCTGAGTTCTGCAGTAAGACTATACAAAATGGTACTACATTGTCTGGAAAGGGCATGTGATACAAGGAGAATACAGTGGCACTTTATAAAGGGCATGTCTCCAATAAAATGCTCATAAAGAAACTACTTAATAAACTCATTGGGGTGCTGATATTTAAACTGCAAATCCTCTGACCTTTGTATAATCATGTCCATTGTGTACTGTTTGTTTTCATTACTTTATTTTAGTTTGATTATATTTACAGAGGATACAGCCACAGAGAAAAGATGCACATAATGATATGATAATGAACCAGTATTCTTGCTTTAAAGGATATCCTGTCCACTTGTGTATGAGAAAACAAAGCTTTAAAATTGAGTTTAGCAGGATAACAGGTGACATAGAAATAAGAATATCTGTAGCTGTGCTCCCAGTAAAGCTTGACAAGATGAGTTTTATAGATTTAGAAATAGAAACTGTCAACACATTTGAAGAAATAAACAATATGAACATCTAAATATTATGTGATGGAATTTACAGAATACAAGGGACATTTACAGGTAGAATGAATATGAGAAAAAATAACAATATCACCACAACAGCTGTATGAATATTAAGGAGTGCCAACTCTTACTAGTATTTTTTTTTTCAAAAACTATCATTACCAATTGTTTTATTTTTGGGGAAAAGAAAGAGCAAATTACAGACCTTAAAAATGCACATACAAACAATGTAAACTTTCTTTATTTCAAAACATAAAGCTGGTTGACTTGATTTTCCAAAGAATTAATAACAGAAAAAAGATGAACAGAGCAAAACTTGTTAAGGAACATTCTCTTAGTATAGGTATGATATACATAGACTTAAATAAAACAAAACAGATTAGGAAGTAATATACTCATCTTGCATAAAATGATAAGACTGTCTCAGTAGAAGTTATTAGGGATGTGAATCGTTTTAGGACGATTAAAATTATCGTCCGATAATTTTAATATCGTCTTAAACCGTTATGGAACACAATACAATACAGATTCTAACGATTTATCGTTATAAATCGTTAGAATCGTGAGCCGGCACACTAAAACCCCCTAAAACCCACCCCGACCCTTTAAATTAAATCCCCCACCCTCCCGAACCCCCCCCCAAATAACTTAAATAACCTGCGGGTCCAGCGGCGGTCCGGAACGGCAGCAGTCCGGAACGGGCTCCTGCTCTGAATCTTGTCGTCTTCAGCCGGCGCCATTTTCCAAAATGGCGCCGAAAATGGTGGCGGCCATAGACGAAAAAGATTGGACGGCAGGAGGTCCTTCCGGACCCCCGCTGGACTTTTGGCAAGTCTCGTGGGGGTCAGGAGGCCCCCCACAAGCTGGCCAAAAGTTCCTGGAGGTCCAGCGGGGGTCAGGGAGCGATTTCCCGCCGCAAATCATTTTCGTACGGAAAATGGCGCCGGCAGGAGATCGACTGCAGGAGGTCGTTCAGCGAGGGTTCCGGCGCCTCGCTGAACGACCTCCTGCAGTCGATCTCCTGCCGGTGCCATTTTCCGTACGAAAACGATTCGCGGCGGGAAATCGCTCCCTGACCCCCGCTGGACCTCCAGGAACTTTTGGCCAGCTTGTGGGGGGCCTCCTGACCCCCACGAGACTTGCCAAAAGTCCAGCGGGGGTCCGGAAGGACCTCCTGCCGTCCAATCTTTTTCGTCTATGGCCGCCGCCATTTTCGGCGCCATTTTGGAAAATGGCGCCGGCTGAAGACGACAAGATTCAGAGCAGGAGCCCGTTCCGGACCGCTGCCGTTCCGGACCGCCGCTGGACCCGCAGGTTATTTAAGTTATTTGGTGGGGGATTTAATTTAAAGGGTCGGGGGTGGGTTTTAGGGGGTTTAATGTGCCGGTTTTTCGATTTTTCGATTTTTCGATTTTTAACGATTTTTAACGATTTTTCACGATATTTTACCCCCCCAAATGGCAACAATACGATTCCCTCCCCCTCCCAGCCGAAATCGATCGTTATGACGATCGAGGACACGATTCACATCCCTAGAAGTTATGTTGTACATAGATGGGAATCTGCCAACGTCCAATACTTTTCCAACAAAACTACTAAGAGTAGGGAAAGTGAGGAAGTTGTTAGCATGTGAATAACTACAATATATCACTAAAATAATGGTAACAACTTCACATCTTATAAGCATACCTGGGAACTTTTGATTTGCAGACACCCTGAGAATGTGGCAGATTAGTGTGTGTGTGTGTGGGGTGGGGGGGGGGGGCGAGGCGGTGCCCACATGCCCACAGACTCTCTCAGATACACACATTAATACACTCACATGTTCACTCTCATACTCTGTTTCACACGCACATACATGCTCATTTTCATATAGCCACATTCACTCTCACCTCTCATTCACTCACAGACTCTCACACACATGCACACTCACTCAGTTCTCCCCCTTTTCCATAAACACACTCACCTCAGTAACAGCAATCCAAACACCCTCTACTGCCAAGCACTTTGGGGTAGATTTTCAGAGCCCTGCTCGCCTAAATCCGCCCAAAACCGGGCGGATTTAGGCGAGCAGGGCCCTGCGCGCCGGGAAGCCTATTTTACATAGGCCTCCCGGCGCGCGCAGAGCCCCGGGACTCACGTAAGTCCCGGGGTTCTCGGAGGGGGGCGTGTCGGGGGCGTGTCGGGGGGCGGGCCCGGTCGTCGCGGCGTTCCGGGGGCGTGTCGGCAGCGTTTTGGGGGCGGGTACGGGGCGGGGCTACGGCCCGGGGGCGTGGCCGCGCCCTCCGTACCCGCCCCCAGGTCGCGGCCCGGCGCGCAGCAGGCCCGCTGGCGCGTGGGGATTTACGTCTCCCTCCGGGAGGCGTAAATCCCCCGACAAAGGTAAGGGGGGGGTGTAGACAGGGCCGGGTGGGTGGGTTAGGTAGGGGAAGGGAGGGGAAGGTGAGGGGAGGGCAAAGGAAAGTTCCCTCCGAGGCCGCTCCGATTTCGGAGCGGCCTTGGAGGGAACGGGGGGAGGCAGCGCGGCTCGGCGCGCGCAGGCTATACAAAATCGATAGCCTTGCGCGCGCCGATCCAGGATTTTAGTGGATACGCGCGGCTCCGCGCGTATCTACTAAAATCCAGCGTACTTTTGCTTGAGTCTGATGCGCAAGCAAAAGTAGGCTGATCGCGCTTCTTTTAAAATCTACCCCTTTGTGAATTAACAAACAAATAAAAAAAGGAACCTAGAACCTTGCCATATTATACCAGCACAGTCTCAGGATTCAAACAGAAGCAACCTTGTCTATGAAAAGGCAGCAATGCAAATATTATAACAGGTTCTAGAACACTAATACACCACCTATGGGGAAACAGACCAAGCCGTGCTGCTACGAATCCCTACAGAGAAGCTACACACTAACAGAAATACTGCACCTCAGTCACATATGCAGAATGTAGAATAACCCTTGCCTAAAATAGAATAAGGGACTACAAATTAATAACAGAAACATGCAAATACAACTGAAATGGAACGGCCGAGAAACCAGACTGAACAATGGAATTCTGAAGAAAGAGAAAAATACAAATATATAATACACATTTCCAAAGCTATCATATGCCAATCAATAAAAAATCAAAATAAAATGAGTTAGGGTTTGTTTTTTTTGTTGTTGGTTTTTTTACCTTTGTTGTCTGATCTTATTTTTCTAACTGGGTGGACCAAACCTTTTTTTTTTTTTTTGCTCCTCGTTCTTTTCCCAATTCCTTCTTCTAGGACTATGTTTCTGTTTCTTCTTCTTCCCTTTCTCCCTCAAGCACACACACAGGTTCTCACTCTCATACTCTGTCTCCATCTCACATGCAAACAGGCTCTCACTCACACCTGCTGTCTCCATCTCACACATACACACAGCTCTCATTCTCACATGCTGTTTTTCTTTATCATGCATATACAATATGTCTTTCTTATACACAAGCATTCTCTTTCACACACATACCAATCAGGTCCCAGTCTCCCCCTCACCTCTAGGCCTGGTTCGTGGCAGCCCTGCTGCTGGGCCTCCTCTTCTGGGCTTCCAAGGGATAGGATCCATGGCAGCCCTGCTACAGGGCCATTTATTTGGACACCATAGAGAGCTAATAGGATGAACCATTAGGGATGTGCAGCCAAAACATGTTCGTTGCATTCGTGATACATATTCGTCAGGGGTCATTTCCATTGCATTCGGACGTATGGCGCCCCAATACGTTGATATGTGAATTTGTTTTCCGGTTCCCATTAAAGTCAATGGGGGAAGGATTTCCAGCCTATTTTTGGCTGCAGAATTGGGGTTTTATTATCAATTTTGATCAGACTTCTGGGGAGCAATCATCACAACAACAAAAGAGCTCCAAGGTACTTGACTGTGGCAAAGTGGCACCAAAGTGGCATAAATAGCCTAAGGCACTGTAAAGGTGCAAAGGGGTACCAGAAGTGGCAAGAGTGCAGCAAGAGTGTCAAAAACACACCACAGCTTCAATAGAGAGCACCGATAACAGATGCATGAACCCTCGAAGGCAGCACGACAGGCGAAGCAGCAAGACAAGTGGCATTGACATCCTACAGCACTATGAAGGGGGAACAGAGCAAGCAGAAAGTCTAGCACCAACACACTGAGGAATCATGAAAGTGGCAATAACACCACAAGGAGTTAAGTGAGTCATCTGGTAACTGGCAGCAAGGCAGAGTGGCAGAAAGTTGATAGGGGCAAGACAGGCTGGCAGAGCCGAGGTAGTCAGGTCTCTGTGGTTTGATAAGGGAAAGACAAGGAAGCAAGACAAGGTGAAGCTCAGCATGTGGTGGGACTGTCAAATGGGCATACTGTGCACCCGACCCATCTTGAAACAGGGACCAGGGAGTCTAACATGAGTGCTAGGACCTGAAACATGATGAACTATGCCTGGGTGGAGTGGAGCATCTGCGGGTGCCGATTTTGGTGGTAGTAGGAAATATTAAAACAAGAGCCCCGGGAAGAGTTACCTTTCCTATAAGCAGGAAAGGGCTCCCTAGAATGGGTTCACCCCTAAACAGCGGTTCAACATGGCTCAGAGGGTAGAAACAGGCAGGCTATACCCGGGGAGAGTTCCCTTTCCTTTGCGCAGGAAAGGGCTCCCTAGAATGGGTTCGCCCCTAAACAGCAGTTCAACATGGGTCAGAGGGTAGAAACAGGCAGGCTACACCCGGGGAGAGTTCCCTTTCCTTTGCACAGGAAAGGGCTCTCTAGAATGGGTTCGCCCCTAAACAGTGGTTCAACATGTGTCAGAGGGTTGAAACAGGCAGGCTGGACCACCAGGGGCTTTTGGAAAGTCTTGGGTGACACTCCTGACCTCCACAAGACTTGCCAAAAGTCCAGCGGGGGTCCGGGAGCGACCTCCTGCACTCGGACCGTCGGCTGCCAGTATTCAAAATGGTGCCGATAGCTTTCGCCCTTACTATGTCACAGGGGCTACCGGTACCATTGGTCATCCCCGTCACATGGTAGGAGCACAAGATGGCGCCAGCCATCCATTGCTCCTACCATGTGACAGGATCCGGCCAATGGCACGGATATCCTGTCACATGGTAAGGGCAAAGGGCCATGAGCACCATTTTGATTAGTGGCGGCCGACGGATCAGGAGTGGGAGGATGACTCGGAGTGGGAGATTGCTCCCAGGACCCCCACTGGACCACCAGGTACCTGTAAAATGTTTTTTGGGGGGTCGGGAGGTTGGGGGAAGCTAAGGGGTTAGCTTTAGAGGGTTGGGTTGGGTTTTTTGTTTATTGGCTGGGGCGCAGCTGATAAACAAAACAGCGATCGGGCCCGATGGGAAAAAACCCACATGTGAATCGGAACCGGAATCGGAACCGGTTCCGATTCACATCTCTATCAGTCACACTCTGTGCCTGTGCTGACTGCTCTTCCTCCTCATCATCATCAGTTTTATCTCTCCCCTGCAGCACTGAAGTTGAGGCTAAGCAGAACTAACTAATCCTCCTAAACCTTCTTCAGCTATTACTTCTTCCATTTCTGATGATGAGAATCCCACACAAGATGATTCTTCATCGGAATCAGAAGCAAACAGTGTCGCACTGCTGCTTTTGGGTCTTAGCCTCCCTTCCCTCACATCCAAAACAACAGGGTCAGAAACAGGTGGTTGTGGTGCATCATCTTTAAATTTCTCAGTGAAACGCCAAGAAGAAAATGTGTGGCACGCCGCTTACTTAAGGTATAAATAGTACAGAGGAACAGCATCACAGAGCACTGAGAGCAGCGATTGGCTGCATTAGAAAAATGCTTAGCTCTGATACGTTGCCTTGCCATTCTGGTCTCCTTCCCAATGGGTTTGACCCACTCTATGACAGGGCTGTGAGGTCACTTATGACTCACAGGAAAGGGCTGGTTTTTGCTATGGATACTCCCACATGGCCTTCTCCTATTTCAAATATCTGCTAAGAAATCACTGCAAACCAAAAGAATGAAACTAATATGATATGTTTCATTCATGGGGGATCGCCATGCATTTCGCAAACCGACAAATCAAACAAACAGGGAATTATGCATTGAGGATTGCACATCCGTTGAAAACGAATGCACACCACTAGTATGTGTATCTATACCACCTAAGGATGTAAGGCACCAAGATATGTATGCTGGACTTCTGGGATAGGAAGCTAATATATGGGCTCCAAATCTGGTGAATGATATATCAATATTTATCATGACTCAGTTCAGCTAACTTTAGTTCTATTCACATTATCTGATGCATCTGAATTTTCCAGAATGTCTTGCCAGGAAATCAAGTCTAAGGCCAGTGTAACAAGACACACTTTCTAGCCAATAGACAGGCCTTTCACAAAAGGAAACTAGTATTTTTCACTCCTATAGTTCATTCCAGTACACCTAGAATGCATAGTTTAACAGCAGATAAAGATGATATGGTCCATCCAATCTGCCCAGCAAACTGCTTATGCTTGTAACTGCTGTTCTATTCAGGTTACCACTGTGTCTTCTATTAAGAGTAATAACTGTCGCTCCATGCAAGTAACCCCCCATGCCTTCTATTAACTGTCAGAGAGCTTCTGAAAATAGATCCTTTTCTGCAAAATCCAATAGGATCCTTTTCTGCAAAATCCAATAGGATGATCCAATAGGAGGATCCAATAGGATCCTTTTCTGCAAAATCCAATAGGAGGATGACAGCATCACTTGATACAGATGACAACTATAGTCAAGTTAAAAGGATGCTTCACCATGATTTGTCCTTCATCTGACCTCCTTGCCAATTCATCTCACTTTGTCTTCGATGAGGCTGCAATGTCACACAGGAAAGAGTTGGTTGCTATAGTTTCCAGTCAGCCCCTGACTGTGCCTGCTGTTTGCTTAGTAAAGCCGTAGATTTGAATGGGCCATAAACTTGAATGGGAGACATAAACAAGTGAGACAAACATATTTTGTTTTAAATTCTAGAGATGTGTTTAGTTTTTACATGTCGGCTCGGGCTTCGGCTCAGGCAACCCGTGGAAAAGTTTGTTTTCCAGGTCTTTTTTTTTTGTTTGGCGATTTTTTACTAAAAATGAAAAATTCACCCCAACCCATAAAATTTAGTTTATTATAACCCCCTTACCCTCTGTACCCCCCCAAAACTTGCCTAAATTCCGTGGTAGTCCAGCTGGGGTCCGGGAGTGATCTCCCGCGCTTGGGCTGTCGGCTGCCAGTAAACAAAATGGCGCCTGTGGCCCTTTGCCCTCAAGGGCTACCGGTGCCATTGGTCAGCCCCTGTCACATGGAAGGAACAATAGATGGCCTGCGCCATTTTCTAAGATGGCGCTGGCCGTCCATTGCTCCTTCCAATTGACAGGGGCCGACCAATGTCACCGGTAACCCCTGTCACATGGTAAAGGGCAAAGGGCCACGGCACCATTTTGTTTACTGGCAGCTGATGGCCCGAGCATGGGAGATCGCTCCTGGGATCCCTGCTGGACCACCACGGAGTTTAGACAAGTTTTAGGGGGTCCAGAGGGTGGGGGAGTTGTAATAAACTAAATTTTAAGGGTTGTGGTTGGTCTGTTTTTTTTAAATAAAGGTGCCCCTCCCCCCGTGTTAACCCGAACAATGAATTTTCTCAGAGGTTCGGGGAAAATCTGTCTTGGGATGTGGGTCATCCTATCCATGCCGAATTGGACAATTTCTTTGAAATTTTCCAATTTGGCAAAAACGAATGCACATCTCTATTAAATTCATGATCATTCATCATTCATTTCAGGGGGTTTAAGAAACAATGGACTTATTTGTTTCAAATTAATTCACATTCCTATACTTTAATATTAGTGGTGGTGGCCATGCTGAGATTTAATACAGATGTTATACAGCTAGCTAACCATGTGAAAGTACTCATCAAAACATGGTGAGATAAATTCACTATATTCAATGATTTTCTCCTCATTCAGATACTGGATTGGGATTCTGTCTCCAAATTGATTTGTTTTGTGCATTCCATGACAGGAATGCACCACACTTGAAAGCCATGCTATGTTCGATATGATGCCAGTCTGTCAGATTTACTGCATGTGGCATGGTTTCCTCCATGAGTACTGACATTCAAAAAAGTTGTGGAGCATTGTAGTCCAGCCAGCCGACATGTATAATGGATATGAACTGAAAGGTGGGAGGGTACCTGCAGGAGTGGAATAGGTGAAGGGAGCACACTTTGGGGCGGATTTTAAAAGCCCTGCTCGCGTAAATCCGCCCGGATTTACGCGAGCAGGGCCTTGCGCGCTGGCGCGCGCAGAGCCCCGGGACTTGCGTAAGTCCCGGGGGTTTTGTCGGGGGCGTGTCGGGGGCGGGGCCGATCGACGCGGCGTTTTGGGGGCGGGACGCGGTGTTTCAGGGGCGGGCCCTGGGGCATGGCCGTGCCCTCCAGAACCGGATTTACGCCTCCCTCTGGGAGGCGTAAATCCGTGGACAAAGGTGAGGGGGGGGGTTTAGATAGGGCCGGGGGGGGGGGGAAGTGGGTTAGGTAGAGGAAGGGAGTGGAAGGTGAGGGGAGGGCGAAAGAGAGTTCCCTCCGAGGCCGCTCCGATTTCGGAGCGGCCTCGGAGGGAACGGAGGCAGGCTGCGCGGCTCGGCGCGCGGCGGCTGCCCCAAATCGGCAGCCTTGCACGCGCCGATCCTGGATTTTAGAAGATACGTGCGGCTACGCGCGTATCTACTAAAATCCAGCGTACTTTTGTTTGCGCCTGGAGCGCGAACAAAAGTACGCAAACGCGCCGTTTTTAAAAATCTACCCTTTTCTGTTTTGGCACAACTACAGGTCTTGCCAGTAGGTGATGCAGTGGCGTAGCCCTTGTATGTGACAGTTGGGTTTTACTGTTACATTTGGCAGAGGATTTTGAGAATATGACAGTGGTACAGTGGCTTAGTGACTGTATTATGCATGTTAAAGAAAGGTGTGTAGTTAATGTCCTGTGAATGCAGTCCCTTTAATAAGAGCACAACTATGAATGAAGAATACAAAGTAAAGAGTGCATAGATGGGAAATATATATATATATATATATATATATATATATATATATATATATATGCATACTGTACATGTTTTTTTACAATTGGATACATTTTGGATTGCATGCTTAAGTTTGTCATGTCTTGCAGCATGCTAAGGCCTTGTTGATTAGTTTTGTGATTGTAATAAGCATATTATTTCTGTGTGGGTAAATCCTGTGGTTTGACTCATTGATTCCTATAGAGTTGAGGCAAACACATTTTAAAGAAAGCATGTAAATAAATAAGGTGATGTGAGGATAGAAGTATGGGGAGGGGTTTTATCTTTATATAATGCTGGCATCATTGTCCAAGCATTAGGGATGTGCAGAGCAAAATTTTATGTTCATATTTTTTATGTCCGAAAGGGGGTCCCACTTGCGGCCAATATGGACATAAAAAAAATCCAATGAGTTGGGTATATGTACATATGTGCAAAAAAAAAAATTAAACCCCCTCACCCTCCTTAATCCCCCCCCCAGACTTACCACAACTCCCTGGTGATCGAGCGAGGAGTGAGGACGTCATTTCTGCAATCCTTGGCGAGAAGCATGTGACGTCGGTGGCACGTCGAGTGACGCGGCGTCACGTGATTCCCGGCTCGTTCGCGCCGGACGGCTCGTTCGGCCCAAAAAGAACTTTTGGCCAGCTTGGGGGGGCCTCCTGACCCCCCCAAGCTGGCCAAAAGTTCTTTTTGGGCCGAACGAGCCGTCCGGCGCGAACGAGCCGGGAATCACGTGGCGCCGCGTCACTCAGACGCGACGTCACGTGATTCCCGGCAAGTTCGCGCCGGACGGCTCGTTCGGCCCAAAAAGAACTTTTGGCCAGCTTGGGGGGGCCTCCTGACCCCCTCAAGCTGGCCAAAAGTTCTTTTTGGGCCGAACGAGCCGTCCGGCGCGAACTTGCCGGGAATCACGTGACGTCGGCGTCACGTGATTCCCGGCTTGTTCGCGCCGAACGAGCCGTCCGGCGCGAACTTGCCGGGAATCACGTGACGTCGCGTCTGAGTGACGCGGCGCCACGTGATTCCCGGCTCGTTCGCGATTTCCCACATATCGAACATATCTATGTTCGATATGTGGGAAATCCGATCGTTTATGTCGAATCAATTTTTTAAGTAAAAAAAAAATATGAGTTGCGTTTTACTAATGCGGTCAATCCGAATGCACACCCCTACCAAGCATGCTCCATGAAGTTTCCTTAACATTTTCTGTCAGCCATCACAGAGTGAGTTTACTACATCTGAGAAGGAATAATCAAATTCATGCGTAGAGGAATGAAGTAGCTAAGGCATGCCATGGATTGGAACTGGTGGTCTTAAGGTGCTTTATTATATATTCAGAACCAAATTTTCTACTCTTCAGTCTCCTTAGTGTTCTCCATTCTGGTTTTGAATATCATCCATTTTTTTCCCAAATAGCTCTTCCCATCACCCTCCTTTTCAAACCTATATTTGTTTATGCTTTGTTGTAGATCATTTCTCTCTCAGTTTATAATCTGCAGAATGTAAATCAGCTATAGGGTCAATTTTCAAAGAGCAACTGAATGGGAATAACACCTGGATAATTTTAGCCTGTTATTTTTAAACACATTTTCAGTGGAACCTAATATTGAGGTTTTCAACTGAGAATTTGCTTAAATCTAGCCCAGCAAATGTGACCATGGAGAGACTGATAATAGTCATGTCCAACTTCAACCTCACCTTCCATCATAGCTATGACTAGGGATGTGAATCGTTTTTCGACGATTAAAATTATCGTCCGATAATTTTAATATCGTCTTAAACCGTTATGGAACACAATACAATAGAGATTCTAACGATTTATCGTTATAAATCGTTTGAATCGTGAGCCGGCACACTAAAACCCCCTAAAACCCACCTGACCCTTTAAATTAAATCTCCCACCCTTCCCGAACCCCCCCCAAATGACTTAAATAACCTGGGTGTCCAGCGGCGGTCCGGAACGGCAGCGGTCCGGAACGGGCTCCTGCTATTGAATCTTGTTGTCTTCAGCCGGCGCCATTTTCCAAAATGGCGCCGAAAAATGGCGGCTGCCATAGAACAACACGATTCCACGGCAGGAGGTCCTTCCGGACCCCCGCTGGACTTTTCGCAAGTCTTGCGCTGAACGACCTCCTGCAGTCGATCTCCTGCCGGCGCCATTTTCCGTACGGAAAACGATTCGCGGCGGGAAATCGCTCCCTGACCCCCGCTGGACCTCCAGGAACTTTTGGCCAGCTTGGGGGGGGCCTCCTGACCCCCACAAGACTTGCCAAAAGTCCAGCGGGGGTCCGGAAGGACCTCCTGCCGTGGAATCGTGTTGTTCTATGGCCGCCGCCATTTTTCGGCGCCATTTTGGAAAATGGCGCCGGCTGAAGACAACAAGATTCAATAGCAGGAGCCCGTTCCGGACCGCTGCCGTTCCGGACCGCCGCTGGACACCCAGGTTATTTAAGTCATTTGGGGGGGGTTCGGGAGGGTGGGAGATTTAATTTAAAGGGTCGGGGGTGGGTTTTAGGGGGTTTTCATGTGCCGGCTCACGATTTTACGATTTTTCACGATATTTTACCCCCCCCAAACGGCAACAATACGATTCCCTCCCCCTTCCAGCCGAAATCGATCGTTAAGACGATCGAGGACACAATTCACATCTCTAGCTATGACAGCCTCCTAATAACAACTGCCATCCTCCATGCCAGCTCATTTTCAATCAAATCACATTAATCTAATACTTTCAGTTTCAAGTATGTCTACTATTGAGTTTTACTGCTTATTCTTAGGACCCATTTTTTTTTCTTTTAAATAATCATGGTCTATAGGTATAGGGAAAATAAATATTGTAGAGATGGTATAAAATAAAGTGGTAAAATGTAAATTTTGACCCCTGATCTATCACTTTCTCTCCTTTTTCATTTCCTAATCACTGTCACTTTGGGTTTAGTGGTTGCAAACAGCAAAAAACAGGACACAGTCTTACCAACCAGAATGAATTTTCTCAACAAGAGGATTCAGTAAATTTCATTGAAAATGGATATGGAAATAGATCAAATTACAGTTATTCATGAATCCCTACCATATTTCTAAACATGTTCCCCAAATTGTTTCTAGTTACTTTTTTTAAATAAGAGGAAACACTATCACTTCTCTTCCTCTTGTAGTTATGGGTCATTTTAACTCTAAATTAATTTAAAAAAACTGTGAATAACTAGTGGATTTGTTCCAGTTTCTGAATTGCTTAGTATGAGGTGTCTGACTTAAAATATTTTCTTCTTCTGTAGGTTTTTCTGACAGAATACTCTGGTCCACTGCTAATCTACCTGCTTTTCTATGCTCGTCTTGCAAGTATTTACAACATTGAAGAAAGTAACGAAAGCATCCGCCATCCAGTGGTTCAGTAAGTAATAATCAAACTCCTTATTGTATGTGCTACGTGAAACAGGAAATAGTCTCCTAAGCGATGATGCTTTTAGATATTTGAGAAAAAGAATGCAGAATCTGCAAGAAATGAAAACTTAATAGGGCATGTAATTCTGGCAGGAACATACCACATTTGGTTAGTTCCATACTTTTCACATGCCTTATAAATGTAATTGACAGACTAATGGAATGGGTCCAAGAATGATCCATATAAGATCAAAATGAAAGTCTCTGCTTCAAAAAGAATCTAATCTTGCGTTAGAATTCAGTTTGAGGAATTATAATATTGGATGGCAGATTGCAAATACTTTAAAACCTGCACTTAAAACATGGCATGTGAAAAACCTATGACATGCATATTTCTAATCATTCCTTCATTGAATATTCATCTTCATGTATGTATCTATGAAAAACCTGAAACCATAAAAAAAATTGCTGAAAGAGTCAACACTTGATTAGTTTTTGTATCTCTGAGTAATTTGTAAATGTTTTGTCCTGTAGGATTAGCTTTTAACCAAGTATTTTTTCACTTGTAAACATTCATCTCGTAGCTTTCCAGTATTTAATGATCAATTGTAAGGAAAGCAGAATATTCAAAAATAATTGTCTAACTAGAAGGGATACAACATTCTCTGTTTCCAGTATGTTTGTGAAATGCTGCAATTTGCAAGCACATCCAAAAGTGACCTTTAAAAGATAGGAGAGGTAAAGAAAGGGTGGAAAAAGGGACAAATAATGGTAAGAAGGACAGAGGAAAAACTCTTCAATCATTTGGGGGTTCGGAGGATGAATATGTTCAGGGTTTTGCTGAATATTAAGAGTAATAAAAAGATACATTTGGAAAACTGTGTCCAAAAAGATATTCAGCATGGTTCAAAAAGCAGGAGATGAAGTCATTTGGCTATTTGTTTTACATTACCATCAATGGGAGTAGCAATGAATCCTATCTTGAGTTCTAAAATTGGGGAATGAGATTTTCTATCCAAGTTTAATGAAATTTGCAGGCAGCATCAGCAGATGAGGGAAGAGAACGCCAACATGCCAAGAGGGTCATGAAAAGCCAAGGCACATGGCAAGGCAAATAGGCTCATAAGAACACAAGAAGATATAAGAAATGACATGCTGGGTCAGACCAGCCCTCCGACAGTGGCTAATTAATGTCACAAGTATCTGGAAGATCCCATAAAGTATATCTGTTTCCAGTTACTCACATCCAGGGATAGCAATGGCTTTCCTTAGTCTACCTGGCTAATAATGAGTTTTTGTGTTATGGACTTTTTCTCTAAATATGCTAATTACCTTGACCATGTCCTCCGGCAACAGATTCTACAACTTAACCATGCACTGAGTAAAAAAGTACTTTCTACTATTAGTTTTATCTGCTGATTATTAATTTCATGGAGTGTCCCTTTGTTTTAGTATTTTTTGAAAGGGTTAATATCTGTCCTATTTTACTCACTCTACCTCATTCATGATTTTACAAATACATATATATATATATATATATATATATATATATATATATATATATATATATGATAAAGGAGATGGAATGACTTTACTATGAAGAGCAGCTACTCAGGCTAGGTATCTTCATTTTGGATAAGAGATGGCTGAGGAAAGATATAATAGAAATTTGTAAAATCATGAATGAGGTGGAGTGAGTAAAATAGGACAGATATTGACCCTTTCAAAAAATACTAAAACGGGACACTCCAGGAAATTAATAATCAGCAGATAATAAAACTAATAGTAGAAAGTACTTTTTTACTCAGTGCATGGTTAAGCTGTGGAATCTGTTGCCAGAGGACATGGTCAAGGTAATTAGCATATTTAAATAAAAAGTCCATAACACAAAAACTCATTTTTAGCCAGGTAGACTAAGGAAAGCCTTAGCTATCCCTGGATATTGCTATTCTCTGCACCTTTTCAAGATTTGTTATGTCTGCTTTGAGATGGGGTGACCACAATGGCAAACAATACTCGATAAGGGTGTGCAGGGTAAAAAAATGCATTTTTGTTATTTGGTTTGTTTTAGGGATTTTTTTTTCCCATGAATTTCAGATCTTGGAATGCTTGATTCATTTCATTTGAGTGAAAAAATAAATTAAACAAACAAAAAAAGACAAAAAACCAAAAGTGTTGCCTCCGAAGGCCTTCTATGCACCCTAAAAATTGCTGGGGCCAGGATCCCCCTCTGATCCCACTTACCCAATCTGGTGGGGATCTGCTGGCAAGGCCTAGTCTTAGGCCAAGGCCATGATAGATCACCATGACCTCAGCCTTGGCCTACTCAACACCGACCCTCAACCTTGGCCTAAGCCAGGACCGGGGCCCAGATCTGACACTGCAGTCTGGCCCAGAGGCTGGTACCCAATGCCATGTCCTTGACCCAGACCTAGGCCCAAGTCCAATGCCAGCCCAGCCCTGAGACTGGGTCCAGACACTAAGTCTCAGTCTAGGCTAGAGCCTGGGCCAAAGTTCAAACCTTAGCCTAGAGAATGGGTCCTGATGCTGGAGCCACAACTTGGAACCAGGTCTGACAACATGGCTTGAAGTCCCGTTGCCAGGGCTTAGCCTGGAGGCTGGGTCCCAATGCCTGGGCCTCAGCCTAAGGTAATGCCCCAGCCTGGAATGCAGACCTCAGAGCAGCTCTGACACGTCCAATATCCTGTCATTTTCTTCTTTAACTGATGCCATCTGCTGGGGTACCACCAAAGTTAATTAACTCCAGTGCATTCAAACCAGCAGATGGCACCACTTTGATGCATGACATTGCCATACATGAAAATAGTCCCATCTGCTTTGGTGAATGCACCAGAGTTAATATCTCCGGTGTGACCCCAACTAACAACATCAGTTGAAGATTTTGGATGCCTCAAAGTTGCTCTGAGGCCTAGGCTCTGGGTCTGGGCCTGAACCTAGACCAAGGCACAATCATTGGAACCTGTCCTCCAGGCCAGGCCCGTGCATTGGACCTAGGTCTGAGTTGAGGCTCTGGCAACTGGGACAGGCCTCCAGACCAGGCTGTAGCATCAGGCCTGGGCACGGGCTCTGCCCTAGACTGAGGACCCATCATCGGGACGTAACTTTTGTGCCAGGCCTCAGCATCAGGTCTGAGTCCGAGTTGAGGCCCCTGCATTAGGACCTGTCTCTAGGCCAGGCTGTGATATCGGGCCTGGATCTAGGCCCTGACCTTGACTGAGGCCAGGCATCAGGACCCAGTGTTAGTTTAATGGTTAGTTTATATGGACCTAATTAGTAGAATAACAGCCTTATTTGGATCAGCTGAGAAGACAGCAATCCTGCACACTGTAATGGGTAGCCCAGATCCATCAGAGTAGACGATAAGCAAGGTAAATCCAGAGACAGTCCGAGTCTCAGGGCAGGCGGCAGACAAGGCAAATCCAGAGACAATCCAAATCCAAGGGCAGGTAGCAAACAGGTTAATCCAGAGACAGTCTGAGTCCAAAGGGCAGGCAGCAGACAAGGCAAATCCAGAGACAGACCAGGCCCAATCGAGAAAGCAGTGAACACTGAAGATAGCACCAGACAAGTGAGCCTGTAGCCGAGGCAAGGGCTTATGCGGGGCTGTCAGCTTAAGTACTGGATTTTCCCTATGATAGGCACGGAGAGTGCCGGGAGGAATGCTGACATAAGTGGAGGGAACCAACCGCGTCGGCCCACGTGTTGCGCCACAGCTCACGGCCATGCTGGACACGGGCCTGATCCTGTTGGAAGGTCAAGGGCAAGACGGAGGTATGGGTTTGTCTTCTAGTATTGGGTTTGGCTTTTTCCACGGATTCCAAAAGGATCAGGTATGTTTGTTCGCGTGGTGCTCAGTCGAGGACCCTCCATCGGCCCAGGCATAGGTGAAGACAATGGCATCATGTTCGGACTTAAGCTATAACCCCTGCTTTTGGCTTCGGCCTATGCCTTAGGTGAGGCCCTGGCTTTGGGACTAGGCTTAGTCAAGTCACCAGCATCAAGCTTGGGCGTAGGCCGTGGCCCCTTCTAAAGGCACGGCCTATGCCCTAGGTGAGGTCCTGGTCTTGTACCTAGACCTAGGGCTGATGCATTCATTTAAAACAAATGCAACAAATAAGGTTTGTTTCATTTGGAGGGGGCCCTAATTTGTTTTGGGACTCCTGAATGAAATAAATTATCCTTATTTGTCTTGTTTTGTGCATTTGTTTTTCAGCAAATGCACATCCCTATCCCTACTACTCAAGGTGCAGTCACACTATGGCTCAATACAGAGACAATATGATATTTTCCATTTTATTCTCCATTCCTTATTGGATCATTTTTAATATTCTATTTGCTTTTTCACTACTCAGACACACTGAGGGGTAGATTTTCAGAGGGGTACGCGCGTAAGATACATGCGTACCCCCCTAAAACCTACCACAAACCCCCCCTGCATGCCGAGCCTATTTTGCATAGGCTTGGCGGCGCGCGCAAGCCCCGGGACACGCGTAAGTCCCAGGGCTTGGCAAAGGGGTCGTTCGGGGGCGTGTCGGGTGGGCGGCACTAATTTCAGGGCGGGGCGGGAGGCATGTCGGGGGCGTGACGCCGGCCCGGGGGCATGGCCGAGGCCTCCAGACCAGCCCCCGGGTCGGGTGATGGCGCGCCAGCAGCCCGCTGGCATGCGCAGATTTACGCCTGCTTTCAGCAGGCGTAAATCTGCCAACAAAGGTAGGGGGGGGGGTGTTAGATAGGGCCGGGGTGGTGGGTTAGGTAGGGGAAGGGAGAGGAAGGTGGGGGGAGGGTGAAGGAAAGTTCCCTCCGAGGCCGCTCCAATTTTGGAGCGGCCTTTGAGGGAACGGAGGCAGGCTGCGTGGCTCGGCGTGCGCAGGCTGCCGATTTTTGGCAGCCTTGCGTATCCATTAAACTCCGACTCCGGAGTTTAATGGATACGTGCGTATCTATTGAAATCCCGCATACTCTTGTTCGCGCCTGGTGCCCGAACAAAAGTACGCACGCGCGCTCTTTTTTAAAATGTACCTCCCCGCTGAGGAATTCAATTGTCCACAAAGACTCCAAAGTCTTTATCTTGGTTCATGACTCTCAATATAAAACTCAGCATTGTTTACTTGTAGTTTGTATAATTTTCGCTATATGCATCACTTTGTACTTTTCCATATTACATTTCATCTGCCATTCTATTGCACAGTCTCCTAGTCTCTGCAGCAAATCACAATCCACTGCTGTTGTAAAAACTTTGAATATTTGCATGTCATCTACAAATCTGATTACCTCACTCATTGCTCCCTTTTCCAGATCATTTATGAAAGTAAAACAGCAAAGTTCCAAGTATCAATCCACAAGGTATTCCACTAATGACCTTTTTTCATTTAGGAAACTGACCATTTAGTCCTACCCTGTTTCCTGTATTTTAAACAGTTACCAATCCACCACAAGTCATCGCTTCCTTTTTACTGAGGGGTCTTTCATGGGTGGACTTTGTCAAATACCTTCTGAAATTTCAAATGCACTATACCAACCAACTCACCTTTATTTACATGTTATTTACATCTCAGTGATCTATAGTTTTCCAGACCAACCTTAAAGGCCTTTTTAAAAGTTTTCATCACATTTGCCACCTTCCAGCCTTCATGTATCATGGCTGATAGGATACAGATTATTAGTAACAGGTTAGCAATTTCATGTTTTAGTTCTTTTGAAAATCTGTGGTGGATGACATCCAGTTCCAGTGATTTGTTATTCTTTAGATTGTCAATCTGATCTATTACATTTTGCTTTGTCACAGATATTTGATATAGATGCTCAGAATCTCCACTATTAAAGAATGTTTCAAGTGTGGGTATGTTCCCAATATCCTTCTCAGTAAAGACCTAGGCAAATAATTAATTCACATGTTTTGCTATTTCCTTATCTTCCCTGAGTCCCCCTTTTGCTCTTCAGTCATCTAGGATTCTATCTGACTCTTTCATAGGCTTTTTGCTTCAAATATACTTGAAAAATATCTTATTATTAGTTTCTTCCTCACTGACATGCTTCTTCTTAAATTATTTCTTGCCAGTGCTTATACTCTTGCCGCTTTTCATTATTTGGATCTGAATTCCCTTTTTTGATTGATGCTCTTTAAGCTTTAATTGCATGCTATACCTCACTATTAAGCCATACAGGCAATCATTTGATCTTCCTCTGAGCTTTTTAAATGCTTGGAATATATTTTATCTGGGCTTTCAAAATAGTATTTTCAAACAATATCCACAACTCAAACAAAATGTTAACCCTTACAATTGTTCTTTTTAGTATTTTTCCTAACTAATTTCCTCCTTCTATCATAGTCTCCGTCTATAAAGTTATATGCCACAGCTGTAGTTTTACGTAATGTCCTCTGTCAGTGACTATGTCAAATTTGATTGCATTTTGATCACTATTGCTTAGTGACCCTACCTCAGTAACTCCTTACACCAGCTTATGCATTCCACTGAAGACTAGATCTAAAGTACCTTCCTCTCATCAGTTCTCGAACCACTTGCTCTATGACGCAGTCATTTCTGGCATCTAGAAACTTAACTTTTCTAGCATGTTCAGATGAGACATTTAGACAATACTGGGGTAATTGAAATCTCACATCACATTATTATTGTGTTGCCAAATTTATTAACTTTTTAAAATTTCACTTGCATTTCATAGTCAGTTTCTTCAATTTGGCAAGGTAGCCAGTAGTATACAGACACTGCTATTCTCTTATCCATCACACATTACATTTCTATCCATAAGGATTCCACACCGCTTTTTGTTCCCTGCAGGATTTTATTATGCTTGACTCTATGCCATCCTTTATATATAGTGATACCCCACACCAATTCGATCTGCCCTATCATGTTGGTATAATTTATACTATGGTATCACAGTATCCCATTGGTTTTCCCCCTAAAACCATATCTCTGAAATGTTTATATCCTCATAAAATGACATACATTCTATATCATCAATCTTATATAGAATTTAAAAACATTTTTCCTCTATGCTGCCCCAAAAATAGAGAGACAAGTCATTAAAACAGTATAAGTATCTATTTTTATTCAAAGTAACATTACATGAGAAGTATACTCAGGGTATTTCTGAAAAATTAATGCACACAACCTAGCTTATTTGTTCTCTATCTATTACAAAATCATGGTTAAAACAAATATTTCTGATGAAGTAATCATAATTTCACTTCTTACATTTCATTTCATCAGTATGACCAAATTATATACCAGTGCAGCATACTTTTTTCTTCACAAACAAGGATAACTCAGCATTATATCTAATTTCTACCACACATAATTAATTCTTCAATCTTTGCATAGTGGTATTATGCCTATCTAAGGATTGCTTAATACTTCAGTATTTTACCTAGTGCAAGGATCAAGTTTTGCAACAACTAATACATCTGGTTTTGTATGAGAAATAGTATTTAGAGCAAGAATAAGTAATGAACTTTTTACATTGGATTGAATGCAGAGATGCAATAAAACCTTTTTTCCTAACAAATCTAAAATCCTGTTCCATCCACCATCGTCTCATCCATATATTGAGAAGTTGTAGACCCTAGGGGCAGGCAGAGTTACATGTGGTATAGAAAATATTTCTAAGAATGTAACCCTGGAGTTTCTAGACTTCAATTTCCTATTTAAGAGTCTAAATTTAGCCTTTAGAATTTCCCTCCTGCACCTCCCTATGTTATTGGTATTCACATATACATGTTGGTTGACTACTCCCCAGCACTCTAAAATTATATTTATGTGATACATGAGATACACTACCTTCATACCAGGCAAGCAACTTACCAAGCATTCCTTACTCCCACCAGCCATCCAGCTATCTACATTCCTAATGATTGAATCACCAGTTACAACGGCTCTCCTAACCTTTTCGTCTTAGGCACATGCTTCTGGATACACATCCTCATTTTCAGAGGATAAAGTATCATCTGGAGGGCAGATCTGCAACACTTAGGTGATGGTCTCCTGCCAGGTAATTTTGCTCCTCAAAAGAAGCACAGGGGCTTCTTGACTGGAGTTGGGACAGTTCTAATATGTCCCTGAAGGTCTCTTCTATATACCTCTCTGTCTGCCTCAGCTCTTTCAGGTTTGCTGCTCACATCCAGAGATCAGACTCATTCTCTGAGAGCCAGGAGCTATTTACGTTGGGTGAACATATATAGGGCTGGATTTTAAAAAGGTTATGCACGTAAATCCAGAGGATTTACGTGCATAACCTGTCTTATATGCGCCGGGCCTAATTTAAAAAGGCCCGGCAACGTGCGTAAAGCTCCGGGACACGTGTAAGTCCTGGGGCTTTACAAAAGGGGTGGTCTGGGGGTGGGGGTGGGGAGGGGCGGTCCAGGCGGGGCAGGGGTTGAGCCAGAGGCCTTCGACAGAGCGGCCATTGCCCGGAGGCAGGCGCAAAAGGTAAGACAAAGTACAGGGGGTGTTAGAATAGGGCTAGTGGGGAGAAAGGTTAGGGAAAGGCGTGGGAAGGTCAGGTTAGTGGGAAGGGAATGGGAGAAGGCAGTGCGGCTCGGCGCATGCAAGGTGCATAACTGTGCACCCCCTTGCGTGCGCCAACCCCTGATTTTATAACTTGTGCACGCCTGCGCGCGCAAGTTATAAAATCGGATGTACATGTGCGCGCACCTTTTTAAGATCTACCCTATAACCCCTCAACAACAAGTATATAATCATACATGTGGAACTCACTGCTAAAGAATGAATAGTCCCCATCTCACTGGTGGACTTCTGCTGCATCTTAATTTTCTTGAGGAGCTAAAATTTTAAAGCTGATTAAGAAGTGGATATGTCTCTAAATTTAAGGGTTTTGAATTTGCCTAGGGTTTTGAATTTGTCTAGGGTTTTTTAATTTAAAATTTGATTTCTAGTTGTCTAAATGCTAGTTTATGAATAACTATTGAAAGAACTATGGCTGGTCTATCATTAAAATCAGGATTCATTGTATGTGGTCCTAAATCATTAATAAACTCTTGTTTTGAAGATTTTCTCTCTAATGGATGTAATAATTTATTATATATTACAGAAAATGTTACTGGGTGGGATGGAGATATGCAGGGAGGATGGGAATTAAGCTAGTGACTATTTGCCCAGGAACCAGTACTCGCCCCTTCTCAGATCAAGTAAGTGATCTTTGCAAATTCACAATTCTAACAGTTGCAAACAAATGCTAACCTTCCCTAACTCACAGAATTTGTTGTGTTCCATGCCCACAGACGGCCGCGGGCACAGCTCCCTACCTCCTTCCATGAACGGGCCGCCGGCGGCAGTGTCGGGGCAGACAGCCCTGCGTCCAGGTATGATGCCCCCGCTCTTTGGCGCGGGCTGCCAGGCTAGCTGCTGGGTCTGGAGCCGTCCCTGCTCCTCCCTCGCGGTAGCTACTGCTTTCCTCCGCGGCCTGGAATCCAAGATGGCCGCCGCCATCTTAGGCGCGAGGCCACGCCTCCTCTCCAGATTTAAAGGGACCTCGTCCCTTTAATTACTCTCAGCTGAATCCTATCCACAGGGTCAGAGGAAGTATAAAAGGAGACTTCCTCTGACCGTTCCTTGACTTGGCAACATCTCCTGCGAGTGTTGTTTGAGTCTGCTTGCTTCTGTGAGTTCCAGTGTCTTGACTCTTTGTTCCAGTTTCGTCTTGGTGTTCCTGGTTCCTGACTTCGGATTGGCTGATGGTGATTCCTGGTATCGACTTCGGATTGGCAAGCAGTGATTCCCTGGTGTGTGACTTCGGACTGGCAAGCGACGACCCTCTGGCACTCAACTTCGGACTTCTTCTAGACCACTGTCTCCAAGGGCCCACCTAAGTCCCAGTGGCCCGGGGCCCTACGGGCTCCTCCTGGGGGGACTGCGGGTCTCCAGGGCGAAGCTTCAGTTGGCCCCTGAACCGATACCCTGACCTCTCAAAGGTCCACCTAAGTCCCAGCGGTCGGGTTCCTATGGGCTCCTCCTGGGGGGACCACAGACCACCAGTGGTGAAGGCCGCTCGTCTGCTCATCTCTTCGTCCGTCTCTATAGTAGCTTTTGTCTTCACTGCCAAGGGTCAGCTGCTCTCCTCCTCTGTCCTGCCTCGCCACCCGACGAGAACCTACGGATCCTCCGCAAGGTGTAACATCCCCTCGTCGGCCCAAGGGTCCACAAGCCTGAGCATAACAGAATTACTCCAACATCTATTTTCCCAGGACATAAACAAATATCAATACTTGAAAACGAATACTAACCTTTCCTAGTGCCAAGAATTACTTCAAAGATCTATTTTCCCTGAACCAACACAATTGTTAACACTTGCATGTAAATACTAACCTTAAAATATTAGCACATATAAAGCACACAGCCAGTACTGGTTTATCATTTTTTCTCAAGATTTAAGTGCTCTTCCCCAGCAAGTCCAACTTATCAATAGCAGATGAAGTTTCTGCAATTAGCACTCCCGCTGTTGCTGCTTTCATATGTTAATGCCTAAACAGAGGCATCAGTACATCAAGACACTCTTGATGCAGCAAAGCAGCTGTTATGATTTGTGGGTATGTGGCCCTTGGCCCGAGATGCAAGTTGTTACTACCTGTGGGAAGGACCCCCCAGGTCTGCACCATCTGTCACAGGGGCTACCGGTGCCATTGGTCAGCCCCTGTCACATGGCCATCGGCGCCATCTTGTGCTCCTACCATGTGACAGGGGCTGACCAATGGCACCGGTAGCCCCTGTGACATAGTAAGGGCAAGGCTATCGGTGCCATTTTGATTCCTGGCATCCGATGTCATGAGTGCAGGAAATCGCTCCCGGACCCCCGCTGGACCCCCCAGGGACTTTTGGTCAGCTTGGGGGGGCCTCATGACCCCCACAAGACATGCCAAAGTCCAGCGGGGATCCGGGAGCAACCTTCTGCACTCGGGCTGTATTGCCAGTATTCAAAATGGCGCCGGCACTACCTTTGCCCTTACTATATCACAGGGCTGACGGTGCCATTAAATTGACGGTCGGCCCCTGTGACATAGTGAGGGCAAAGGTAGCTGACCCTCCCAAGCTGGCAAAAAGTTCCTTTTGGGTCCAACGAGGGTCCCGGAGCGAACCCGCGGGGAATCACGTGACGCCGCGTCACTTCGACGTGACGCCGACGTCACGTGCTCCTCGCAAAGGAGTTCAGAAATGGCGTCCTGACTCCCCGCTAGACCACCAGGGAGTTTTGGTAAGTCTTGGGGGGAAGTTAAGGAGGGTGAGGGGTTTAAATTTTTATTTAGGGAATCGGTGCACGTATGGACATAGACTCAGCTTATGGAATTCTCCGTATGTCCATATTGACCGAAATTGACCCCCCCCCCTTTCGACTTATGGACTTATGAACATAAACTTTTGGTCTGTACATCCCTAGTTTCTCTACCTTCCAGTACAATAAAGTCTCTTGTTGTTGTGTCCATCCCAGCTAAGACCATGCCTATCGTGGTGAGTCCCCACAAGGCTCCTTCCTGTGGGTGGAGTCAGCTCTCACCCCGATCCAGGGTCTACAAAAATAACAGTTTATAACACCAGTTGATTTGCCACTCTTCAGTTTGTCAATCTGGCCTACTACATCTTCCAGGTTCACTGTGATTTGGGTCAGTTCACCTGAATCTTCACCCTTGAAAACCGTCTCTGGAATGGGTATCTCCCCAACATCCTCCTCGGTAAACACCAAAGCAAAGAATTAATTTAGTATCTCTGCACTGGCCTTATCTTCCCTAAGTGCCCCTTTAACCCCTTAATCAGCTAATGGTCCCACCGACTCCCTTGCAGGCTTCCTGCTTAGGATATACTTTTAAAAGTTTTTATTATGAGTTTTTGCCTCTATGGCCAACTTCTTTTCAAATCCTCTTTTAGCCTGTCTTATCAATGTGTTGCTTTTAATTTGGCAGTGCTTATGCTTTTTCTTATTTTCTTCTGATGGATCCTTCTAATTTTTGAAGGAAGATCTTTTGGCTAAAATAGCCTTTTTCACCTCACATTATAACCATACTGCTATTGTCTGGCCTTCCTTCCATTTTTCTTAGTGTGTGAAATACATCTGGACTGCACTTCTAAGATGGCATTTTTTAAAGAATTGACATAATTTTCAAGAAAGCTGTTTTATCGCACATTGATTCCTATGGAGCAGCAGTGAATAAGTATTTAAAACTTATTTAAATGAGACCAATTATTTTTAGGATTCCTAATTTTTTTGTTTCTTCATCATGTTGATATCACCTTGTGATACAGTTCCATGAGCTTGCTCTGTCATATTCCTGAGGTTTTTTACATCAGTAGAGCAACTTTTCATGTCTAAAAAGTCTAAATATTATATATATATATATATATATATATATATATATATATATATATATATATATATATACAGACCCAAAAAAGAAAAAAACAGCATAATAGGCTTTTATTCTGTTTTTCCCAGCTGTCAAGGGTCTCTTGACAGCTATTTTAGACTCAAAATCAAATACAATTTATTTGCCTCCAACAGCAAATACATTATTGCTGGGAGAAAGTCCTAAATAGGGGTGAATTTACCCCAGAGCGACCATAAGACTGAAAGTTCAGAATGATAAGTATGTGAAATGTCTTAAAGTTGTTTGTTTTTTTTTGTGGGGGGAGGGAGGAATGGAAAAATGGTGTGTTTGGGTTTAGGTATTCTTTTGGAAGACATTTTTATCCATCTACTAAGCATTTTTCCTATAGACACAGAATGGGAGAAAAGCCTTAGTAAATCAGGCCCTAAATTTGAAACTTGTCATGGAATGCAGAAAAATAACCACATTAAAAAAAAAAAAAAAGAAAAATGAAAAATGATTCATTCTTTGAAGTTAAATACTTCAATCCTCTTATTTATAGATTTATAGAAATTAGAGCTAAGGTACAATGAAGCCCTTAGGTTATATACAGGACATGGTCAGAATAGTCTGCAATTTCTGGCTGTTCTATTTTACAAGCACAATTTCGTCTTAGGCCTCATTACCTTAGATAAGAAAAAAAACAGGCGTCTCTTTTCCAAAATATAGTGCTCCATTTAGCTGATACATGCTGAGATAATGATCTTGACAATTAAACATTCAAGCTCAACTCTGGTGCTGTTCTTACCAGACCAGAATATTGCTGTTATGCCTGACTTTTGTTTTTGCTAATTTTAAAAATTTACCTGAATGTGTGTCTTATTTTAGTGCACAGTGGGTTTTTTTGTTTGACCCTGGGGAAATTAATGTGCACTTATGAATCATAATTAGTCTGACTTTCAGAGGGACATGCAGTGCTAGTAAATATTACCAAGATATAATGCTACTATAAGTCAGAGCTGACATTCCTTTTTACAGTCAGCCATGACGAGTGTTAATTCATTCAATGAAACAAAGCACAATTGGCAGCTATTTCATAATCTTCCATTTAAAAAAAGTGAATTGGTTCTATAAATCCCTTTCTAATCACCTGTTTCCATATAAAGTAACTTAGAACAGGAAAAGGCTAATGTAATAGCCTAAAAGTTAGAACAATCTATATTTGACTTGGGAAGATTTGTATGAAAAAAAACCCCATTTTAACCTTAATGCTAAATGAATATGAAACTTTTCCAATTATAAATGTATTCATGAATAATTCCGATATTTAAAAAAAAGTGTAGATTTTTCTTTTTCAAGTATGACACCTGAAAAGGTTTCCTTTGGAAGCTAATTAATAATTATTTTGTTTTAGCCACAAATCATCAATGGTTATTACTATAATACAATTTTGCCTTCCCCATGGAAGTGCTTTTAAAATTGTCCTTCTTAAGGCTAAGGACTCAAATCACCCAAATTTGAGACTTTGAAGCATCTATATCACAAATCTATTCTCTAAGTTCAGCATATAAAATATTGGTAATCTATAATGAAAAACCGAGACAGAGAGCGTTCAGTATTTTGGGAAAGCTGAACAAATTTTTATGCTCGATTTTAAAAGGCCTGCACACATAAAAAAAATTGGGGTTATATGCATGGTCGGATCCTGTGCACATTGCATGCATTTTACGAAGGGCCTGGCCATGCATGTAACCCCCTTATGCGCAGAAGTGCCGGGCCAAGTAAAAGGGGCGGGTCAGGGGGCATGGTCTGGGTGGGGAGGGGCAGGGCAGGGGGTAGGCCGGGATAGTGCCATTAGACACTGTCCTGGGGAAACTCACACCAGCAGCTGACCGGCGTGCGGAGTTTACTTCTGCTCCCAAAGACTAGTAAATATAGAAATAAAAAAATTTGGGGTAGCTAGGTAGGGGTTGGAGGTTGAGGTGGCGAGGGGAAAGGGGAGGAAGGTTAGGTAGGGAAGTTCCCTCCCAGTCCGCTTCTTAATTGGAGTGGACTGGGAGGGAAACGGGAAAAAGGTCGCCAAGAATAATTGAAAAATCTCCCCTTGTATGCACGAGTCGCGGGCCGTCCGCACATTTGTGCACATATGTTAAAATCTGGCGCGCACCTGCATGCGGACATTGCATTTTATAACATGCGAGCGTCACCAAATGCATGTTATAAAATCAGTGTGCCATGTGCGCTCGCCGGGAACCGCACGCACATGGATGCACGCACGCGGGGGTCTTAAAATCCACCCTTTTGTGTAATGAATTTGAAGTCCAACCCTACTTTTCCTTATCACATATACAAAGTTGCTCTTCTAATATCAAGAACACCTGGAACAAGGTGGAAGAAGCTTTCAGAGCATACTGAAATCATGATATCAGTAAGAACTAAAACAGCAAGAAGACAAAAATGCTTGCCAACAGTCATGACACTGCCTCATTTAAATATGCTCTGAAACTCTCATACATATTTGCTTCATGGGAAGAAATAAGAAACAGGAAAACTAAATGTACAAAGCAAAGAATAATATGCTGACATGAAAATGAGTAGTATACAGCAGGTGAGCAGGGTACTGCTTACTGAAGGTAATATGGCTACAGGCTCCGATTGCCGCACAAACCCTGGCAAAGAGGGGTGGGGGAGGGAAACACTGGAAGAGATCAGAAGTGGTAGGTTTCTGTTTAAAAGGAGGAGCACTGGTTTGCCTCTTCCTTTTGATTCCATAGTTGAAGAGGATTAGGAATCTGTTGTTGGATGCCATAGATCAAGGGCCTACCTAAGGCATGTATTATGGTGGAGTTCCCTGGTAAGGCAGAATAGTGAACTGCTCGGGAGAGTCCGAGAGAACAGTAGTGCCCCAACAGGCTGAGCAGATGGTGGGGGAAGAGGTGGCATACAGGAGCTTGGAGTCATGGCGGGGGGCAGGTCTTGTTGTGATGAAGGAATCAGGTGTTTGTCTTTGTGGTGGCAGGGGGAAGAAGGGTACAGGTGATATGCTCCAGCATACCACCTGTACCCTCTGACTCCCTTGGGATCTGGAAATGCTCCAAGGGAGTCAGAGAGGTCCAAAACGAGGAGAGCCTCATTGATCCTTGCATCCAACAAGTGTACAGGTGGGGCATGAGCCATCTTCTGATGTCAGATGTGGGCTGGGTCAGTGAGGAGAGTGGCTCTGTCCATGCTTAAGGGATTGTTTTGGGCGAGGGGAAAGAGCAAGGGGCAGGGTGTAAGCAGAGTGATGTGGAGTAGATAGAGGCTCTGAAAAGGGAGGGGGAGGGGTTTGTTTCCCGGAGCTGACACCTCAGATGCCTGCTGATGCTCGCAAGTTAGAAAACAGCAGCATTCCACCATTGCAGAAGGGAGAGGTATCAGTGGAATGGGGTAATGGGGTAAGGGGAGATGGATTTGAACGGAAGGGGAGTATTATGAGGAAGAAGGATGGGAGAAGTTGGGGTCAGTTTGGGATACAGGATAGGCAAGGCTTGTTGACAAAATGCTGGTTACAGGAATGTTGCTCAGAGAGAAGGTAGTATGGGGATGGTGGGGTATAAAGCCAGTGGCTTGGTTAGGGGTGGTGCCCAGGGAGATCAGAATTACAGGCACAAAGAGTAATTCCTAGGCACATCTCTTTATTCCTAAAGATGGAGGAAGAATTTTGTTGAAGCTATTCTGTTTCACGGGATAGGTTGGTAAGCCATAGGTGCTCTTAGGGAGAAGATGTTTGAGGGTGTCCAGTATGGCTTTTGTTCCTACAGGCAGTTTTGGATGAAAGACCAGGGACATCTCATCAGGATGTTTGGCACCACAGAGATCCAATGAGTGAAGTTCACAGTTGGCGGAGGGGAAGTGGTTGGTAGCAGTCATTTAGAACTTTCATTGGATGTGCAGTACTTTAGGGTAATTTGTCTGACCCATGTAAGGAACACAAGAGGATGCACTCAGAGAGTGAAAAAAGGAAACATGAGAAAAAGAGGCATGTGTCATCTTTGTCCTTGTCTTCTTTCTCTTCTTCTTCCTCTTTTGACAGGTGAAGTGAATAGGAAAAGAGCAGCCCAGACAGCTTTATATTTGGCCTCTAGATTGTCCCATCCAGCTTTAATGGCATTTTCTGAATTGAAGGAGGCTGAGAAAGGAGCATCCATAAAAGTGTTTACATAAACATGTTCAGTTTGTTGGAAAGGAGAAGGGGAAGGGGAGAAGAAGAAGAAGAAGGGAAAGGATGTATATCAAGGGGAATTCTACTTAACTTTGGTGTGGAATGCTGTCTTTTCAACTTCTATGAAGCCTTGCTTAACATGCCCGACATGGGTCTATGTTTTGAACAGCCATTTCTGTATCAAGGGCTCAATAACAGCGTTGTAAGTGAGTTCAGTAATCGTATAGCATGGCGTTTGCATGTTTCTTTTCCTGTATGTTCGAAACATGGACTCATGTCGGGCATGTTAAGCAAGGCTTCGTAGAAGTTGAAAATACAGCATTCCACACCAAAGTTAAGTAGAACTTTTGCACAGCATATATGAAAAATATTGAAAAATAGATGACTACTAGACCTATGAGTAAAAATAAGGCAGAGTTATAAAGTTATCACTGTTCGATGAAGCCTATTATGATAGTCTTTAAATAAGCGTCTGTAACTCAGGTGTTTGACAGGTACTTTTGGCAATTTTGGTTGCTTCATATGATATTCTGCCATAGTCCTTTATGCATTTAAATAGACGGGGTAACGTGAACCACATATTGATTGATATCCAGGGGGACTGCCAGGATGATACCTAATTGTATGAGGAGTTTCTTATGTTTTACCAGTACAGTGGTTCATTATGACCCTTCACAATATGCTGATAGCATTTTGGGGGCCTGAAGTGATTATAAAGGGTGGGCATGGCTAAATTATAAGATGTTCAAAGATATGAAAGAAGAAAGCCATTGCATGTCTTGGGGGATGAAAGACATTAATTTATGACTGACACAGATGACAAGTAAGAGTAATCAGGCTGGTGCTAGTGAAGGGGGGCAATCTATGGGAAGCTATTCCTTTCATACACTAGGATATCTGTGGGTTTAGGGAGGGGGAACATTGCTGTTAAATGAGTCCAAATGGTTGAAAGTAGGTAAGCAGGTACACAAGATATTTGCTGGCACTATAACAAATCTTCCTGTTTGTTCCAGGACTGCAAGTTCTTTCATGTTTTCTCATTGTGTCAGGTGGGACATTCAGCATCTAAGAACCAGGAAGTTTCATCTGATATTAAATCCAGAACAGTTAATGATGATGTGTATGTATATGTGTGTGTGTGTGTGTGTGTGTGTGTGTGTGTGTGTGGCAGCTATATGGAACATATTTTCTTTGGGTTTTGTCATCCCATTTGAGGGTACTGTTGCTGAGGAAGGGTGGGTACACTTGATGTGCTGTTTGGTAGTGGTGGTGAGGGAGAAAATTGGCAGGGTTATTGTCAAAATGTAGCATTGTGAGTACTTTTTGGGATCCACCTTTTAGGAAGATGTTGGGCTTCTTTGGCAGTGATCCTCTAAAAGGAGCTGGGAAGTTTCATCTGATATTAAATCCAGAACAAAGATCAGTTAATGATGATGTCTAGGGGCAATTGAGATCAGTGAAGTATCTATCCTTTGATGTGATGTGGCTTTGGTACAAAAGTCAGGTAAAGGAGCTTTGATGACAGAGGCTTCTTTCAGGTTGTTGTCAGTGAGTCCTATCAGTTTCCATTGCTGGATTTTTCATTTACAGGCCAGTACTGTTTTGACAAGTGCATGACCATGGGGTACTTTTTTTCTTGTGCTTATTTTAAAAAATTGAATGCTTTCATGTACTGGATTATAGTGTGTGAGGCAAGGATTTATATGGTTAATCACTATATGATTTCCTGTTTGCAGTTTCTGGGCAGGGGTCTTCATATGAAGATAAGTTAGGAGATTTATTTTTTTTTTTTAGGTGGCAGAGTGATTTGGTATTCCCATAGCAAGTGATAAAATGGAAGGGGCATGCATACAGTTAACATTTTGGGGAACTGAGCTGGACCTGGTGGCTATGCTTTGCATTTGCCTCCAAGTAAGGTGGGGGTGGCATTGAAGGCAAAGAAGATAACATTACACAGCTTCAGTCACTGACAGACAGTCTTAGCTTTGCTTATTGAGTTATACTGATAGGACAGGCACTTCTGCAGCAACTTTTTGTCACCATGCCGAGAATTCATCATAAAAGGCATTTTATTAGGGTGTCAAAGCGTATACAGGAGGATTTAAGGGTTTAGCAGAAATCTTTGGAGAATTTTAATGAGGTGGTCATGTTACAGGCTGATTCTATATCCAATAGATCAGTGGTGCAATCGTGTTTGATAGGATTTTTATTTTTTATGAAGATGTTGGGATAATCCAGCATCACATTTCGTTCTGGAGCTGGGATTGTGGGGGGGGGGGGGGGGGGGGGGAGGGTGGTGATCCGAAGTTTGGCACTGATGAGAGATAGGAGGCATCTGATCATTTTTGCTATGTTACAGGAGATATTGGGGGTATTGACATGTATGTGTGTGCTACCTTCTGATTTGTTATTATTTAAGGTGGCATTTTCCCTTGCCTTTCTTGCAGCATGTAGAATAAGTGAATTTATGGCATTATCTAAGCAGGATGTGGAGGGGCAGGTTTATTGATTCAGAATGTTTGGGAGGATAAGTGATTTCTTCATTTTAAAATTCAAAGACTGAAAGTGTACGACACTGGGTTATGGTGTGCAAGTTTAGGGGACAGTTATGCTGTAATCTTCATTGTGCAAGAGATGACGTGTGGATGAGACCCATTGGCGGTTACATTTTTTAAAATTTATCAGGTTGGTAGTGCATATTCTAGGTACCAGTTTACTGCAGTTTTTTTAAAAAAAAGTTACTAGAATGTTTGGGTTATAATAAGACATATTTGGGGACTCATTCCTTTCGAATACTGCTATGAGTGCAGCAGTGGTTAATTTGCTTGAGGATGTAATCAAGCATATTGGCCAGTGGAGATTGAACGCTTATCAACCTTATATTAGGAAGGGTATTAGGAATTGATGGCACTGAGTGACATTTTTTTGTTTTGTTCCTTAGAAAGCTGGAGTCAACTGGCCATACATGAGAGAGCCAGAATTAGGCCTTGCGTATCTTAGTTGCAGTTGTCACAATCTTTTTCCAATGGTTTGGTCAGAGTGGTATTTATTGGGATGACCACCTTCCATTGCTGCTCCATTAGCTGTGCTCTCTGTACAGTTCTGTTTATTGCTTTTACACTCAGGAGGATTTGGGACATTGGTCTTGCATCAGTTGATTTTGCAAGCAAGAAAAGATTTTGCTTTCTGGTTGAAATTGTTTCTAGCCTTGAGGATTGTATGGTCAGATATAATTCCAAGGCCTAAGTGCATGGTGCAGGCACTGTGGAGTCACAGTATTCATAAGGACATTAAGCAGAATGGTAATTGGTTGAAGTCACAGAGTGGATTCCATGTGACACATGATTGGATTTATGACACCCACTTGGGATTTTACAGGGTGGATAGGATACATCTGTCTGATATTGGTAATGATTTATGCAATACTTCTTTGCAAGAGGCCTTGGAATGTATATCTGATTACTAGGAAAGGTCACACTTTATTTGAAGGACACAGTGGTTGGGTTTTTACCTACGCTATAACCGATTGTAGGTTGGAATTTGTCAGCTTTGATGTAAGGGTATACTGAGGAGCTGGGGGGCTGTTGCATCCAAACCTGGGTGAGGAGTATGGATGCATCTTGGAGTCAGGCCTCTGATGCCTGGTCATGCCGTTGGGGAAACACTGGCCATGACAGAGGTCCATCAGTGGGTGCCTGAAACCTCAGGTGGAGTTACAGGTGGAACGCTGCTGGATCATGGTGACAGGCTTCCCAGACATTGAGTGGTTAAATGTTCATTTTCCCTATAACTCCATTTTTCTCTGAAAAACTGAGTTTAAATTAAAATGATTAATGGGTGAATATGGATATTTGATGTGTCCTTTCTGTATAATAGTGAAGTGTGACTGCAGGATTACTGATTAAAATACAAATACATGTATGTAAGTAGTTTACACTATGTTGACTTTTGTTAATTGATGGGAAGCTTCTCACCAGATCAAAAACAGTGGCAAGTTCTCTTCAGCCTTTTAGTGAGTTTATATATTTTTATGTTTCATTGTAATGTGTACTTGCATGTACATGTGTGTGGGAATGTGAATGTCTGCCTGAAAACATGAAACCATGGCTATATGCGTGTAATGCTTGGTTGTGTGGCAGCTTGACTGCTGTAAGTGGTTGCTGAATGTTGGAATAGCCATTTTCTGTAGTGTACCCATGATGGGTCATTATAGATGCAATTTTCAAAGTACCTTATCCCAATTTTCAAAACAAATGTATGCGCATACTACCCCTTTGACATTTGCCATTGGTACAAAATGCCAATAGATTTTGCACAGCTTTTCATGCAGGTAAAATTTTATATAAAAAGAAAAACAATACATAGTTTTGAAAATGTTTACTTATGTATTTAATCACATCTTAAACTGTCTTTCCTGAAAGTGCTGAAAACCATGTACAAATAAATAATAACAAATAAATATAAAACAAGTTATAAAGACATAAAAGCATTTAAGGAATAATATACCAAATACAACAAAATGCATAATTAAAAGACACAACATAAAAATACAATCTATACATATCACTTTCTGATCCTGCCCAAAACATGCTCCTTGGAATATCCATCCTCAATCCAGCTAAATGTATGGATGCTATGTAATCCTACTTGTACTTTTTAGCTCTTTGCGGAGAATAGTTTTCAGAAAATGTATGCAGGTAAATGGCTTTAACAGTTGCCCTATACAATTCTGTGCAGACAGACTCACCCATTTTAACAGATGACGTCACATGGCTCCACCAGCAGTACTTTTCACGTGCACAAACACCAGGCCGGAGTACAGTAACAGTCAGCAGGATTTTATTAGCTGGTTATTTGTCATAAGTCAAAAGGAACTTCTTAGTAATTTACATCAAATTATATGGGAAAAACATAGCAAGTGATGACAAAGTGGAATTTTTAAAACAAACTGCAATATATTCCTCTTGCTAATCAAGCCTCAGAAATTCAGCCTTGCAGTATCCTCAGCGTTCTTACTGCGTCCTCAACGTCCTTACTGGCTCCTCAGCTCCCCGAGTAATTTCTTCATCTAGGAGACCTAAATGTAAGGCAGGCTTAGACTGGTTGGATAAAAATTCCATGCCTACGGTTCTTTATGCCAGAGAAAATAGAGGTGTTAATTTACCTGGTCAGAAGTCAGAAAAAACTTGACCTCTGACCCAGGCACATTGGGTGAGGGGGGGGAGGGGAGAGGAAAAACCACCTGGGGGAAAAGAAATTCCCCAATAAGCTACGCCTGCTTAAAATTGACATATCATCAGAATAATATATTGCTTCCATTATTACAACCTTTGTATTGTGAAACTAAAATGAACAAAAGGACTAAGGGTTTTTGGTTATTCATGAAAATAAACAGCCACAACAGCCTAACTCCCCGACAAATTATACATTGGAAGAGTGCAGCACAGCTTAAAAATACACCCAGAAAGAATTCACTCACTGTTTCATTGTAAACCGGTCTGATATGCATTTGATGCATGAAAATCGGTATATAAAAATAAAAAATAAATAAATAAATAAATTAGAAATAAGAAAACATTCCTGCAGAATGCAATCAATTGGAAAAACGTTTCTCATATTATTTTTTATGTTTGCTACACCAGCAGATAGAACCTTCTGTACGTGTTTACCCTTTCAAATGTCATATATGAAGAGAAAGGTAGAAAAGAGCTCTGATCTTCCCTGGTTTACTCCAGTACCAAATTCAAAATGTACTAGTTGACCTTGGACTACAATATTCTAGGGTTTCTGTTTTTCAGTTGAAACAAAAAAAAACCTGATAAAACACCCCCAATGGGGAAAACGGGTTCTTCAGTTTTAACTGGAAAAACAGGCCTACCATGGAGGTGCTTTGATGAAATCATCTGGCCACTGAAGTCAAGAAGAGGCTTCTGCAGTGTTAAGATGACATCAAAGGAATGGGCTCGAAGGGTCATGGCTGATCCATCCCATAATGGCCAAAGAGTGTCACATGTATGCTTTTTTACCTGCTCTCAGGGAACGAGTCCGATCTCTGGAGGCTAGAGTAGCAGACTTGGAGGAGCTGAGGCAGACAGAGAGGTACATTGATGAGACCTTCAGGGACATAGTAGCCAAGGTCCAAATCCAGTCTGGCAGCCCCAGTGCTGCCTTGGATCAGAAAGGTCTCCCAGTAGGAGAACATTACCCTGATGTAGCAGGAAGTGATCCTGTAGCAAGGATCTGCTCTCTAGGTGATGTATTGTCCTCTCGCACTGAGGACAAGTCTCCCAGGGCTACTGCCCAGGAGGGAACGGTTAGGCCGGCCATCATAGTTGGATTCGATTATTAGAAATGTAGATAGCAGGGTGGCCGGTGGACTTGAGGAATGCCTGGTAACTTGCCTGCCTGGTGCGAAGGTGGCAGACCTCATGCGTCACCTAGATATGATTATAGACAGTGCTGGGGAGGAGCCAGCTGTCATGGTACATGTGGGCACCAACGACTAGGAAAATGTGGGAGAGAGGTTCTGGAAGCCAAATTTAGGATTTTAGGTAGGAAGCTGAAATCCAGAACCTTCAGGGTGGCATTCTCTGAAATGCTTCCTGTTCCATTCGCAGGTCCCCAGAGGCAGGCAGAGCTCCAGAATTTCAATGCGTGGATGAGACGATGGTGCAGGGAAGAGGGATTCAGCTTTGTAAGGAACTGGGGAAACATTTGGGGAAAGGGGAAACTTTTCCAAAGGATGGGCTCCACCTTAACCAGAGTGGAACCAAGCTGCTGGCACTAACTTTCAAAAAGGAGATAGAGCAGCTTTTAAACTAGAACAAGGGGGAAAACCAACAGTCACACAGCAGTGCATGGTTCGAAGAAATGTATCCTTGAAGGATACTAATGAAACAGGAGAGTTAGGGCATTCCAACAGAGAGGTTCCATTAAAAGCAAACATAATCCTTATGCCTATATGTAAAACATCACCGAACTTAATGATTTCCGAATTATCCCAAACAACTGAAAAGCAGGTTCTTAAAACAAACAAAAAACACACTTTGACATGTCTGTATGCCAATGTCAGAAGTCTAAGAAGAAAAATGGGAGTGTTAGAGTGTATAGCAGCAAATGATGAGATTGACATAATTGGCATCACAGAGACTTGGTGGAAGGAGAATAACCAATGGGACTGTGATTTATCAGGGTACAAATTATATCACAATGATAGAGAGGATCAACTTGATGGGGTTGTGGCACTTTATGTCCAGGAGGGTATAGAGTCTAACAGGATAAAGATCATACAAGAGACTAAATGCTCAGTAGAATCTATATGGGTAGAAATCCTTTGTGTGTTGGGTAAGAGTATAGTGATAGGAGTATACTACCATCCACCTGGACAAATGGTCAGACAGATGATAAAATGCTAAGAGAAATCAGGGAAGCAAACCAATTTGGCAGTGCAATAATAATGGGAGATTTCAATTACCCCAATATTGACTGGGTAAATGTAACATCAGGTCTTGCTAGAGACATAAAGTTCCTGGATGTAATATGTGATTGCTTCATGGAGCAATTGGTTCAGGAACCAACAAGAGAGGGAGCTATTTTAGATTTAATTCTTAGTGGAATGCAGTATTTGGTGAGAGAGGTAACAGTGGTGGGGCCACTTGGCAACAGTGATCATAACATAATCAAATTTAAACTAATAACTGGAAGGGGGACAATAAGTAAATCTGCAGCTCTAACACTAAACTTTCAAAAGAGAATCTTTGATAAAATGAGAAAAATAGTTAGAAAAAACTGAAAGGTACAGCTGCAAAAGTGATCAACAGGCTTGGACATTGTTTAAAAATACAATCCTAGAGGCGCAGTCCATATGTATTCCACACATTAAGAAAGGTGGAAAGAAGGCAAAACGATTACCGTCATGGTAAAAAGGTGAGGTGAAAGAGGCTATTTTAGCCCAAAAAACATCCTTCAAAAATTGGAAGAAGGATCCATCTGAAGAAAATAGGATAAAACATAAGCATTGTCAAGTTAAGTGTAAAACATTGATAAGACAGGCGAAGAGAAAATTTGAAATGAAGTTGGCCATAGAGGCAAAAACTCACAATAAAAACTTTTTAAAATATATCCAAAGCAAGAAACCTGTGAGGGAGTCGGTTGGACCATTAGATGACTGAGGGGTTTAAGGGGCTCTTAGTGAAGATAAGCCCATTGCAGAAAGACTAAATGAATTCTTTGCTTTTGTATTTACTAATGAGGATGTTGGGGAGATACCAGTTCCGGAGATGGTTTTCAGGGGAGATGAGTCAGATGAACTGAGCGAAATCACTGTGAACCTGGAAGATGTAGTAGGCCAGATTGATAAACTAAAGAGTAGCAAATCACCTGGACTGGATGGTATGCATCCTAGGGTACTGAAGTAAATAGAAAATGAAATTTCTGATCTATTAGTTAAAATTTGTAACCGATCATTAAAATCATCCATTGTACCTGAAGACTGGAGGGTGGCCAATGTAACCCCAATATTTAAAAAGGTTCCAGATGCGATCTAGATAACTATTGTCGTGGGTTCCTCCAGCGATCTCCCCGGATGGCGTAATGTCTTCTCTCAGATCTCTGCAAACCCTCCAGGCACCGTAGCACTGCTGAAACCGCTGGTCTCTGCTGCAATCACAGACACTCTGGCAACTCTTCAAAACAGTTATTGGCAACCCTTTTGAGCCGGGTTCCAATATTGGCTCTGGCTAGTCCCCCTAGCCAGGCCCTTTTCCAAAGCTCCCACAGGTAGGGAAACTAGCAGTTCTTCCCCTCCCCCTCCGAGCAAGGATTAAAAAAAAAAAAAACATAGAACAGTTTATTATAAGCTCAGTCTATTCCCCCTCTCTTAGGGTTGTGCAGAAATTTGTACTTCTAATACATCTTCCCTGAAAACACCAAATGTCTGCGGTCAGGCTTCCATCCTAGCCATGACAGCCCTGTTTGGGGATCCAGCACAACTCGCCCCTTCTCCCCTATAGTTGTGCTTTCAGTAATGCCTCACCTCTACCAACCAAAACAATCAGCCTTGTCCTTAGTTAAGGCCTGTTGGGAAACCAGGTGAGACAGACACTGCTTCCCTGCAGGTTTTTAGTCTTTTCTCAGTTCATCTTTACAATTCTTCCCCACTTACTCTATCTCCATGCCGGACACAGATGAATCCTCTGTGGGTATCTCCCAGTCCATCTCCTCCTCCTCCTCAGAGCAACTGCTCTCTTCCGTTTCCTCCTCACTCAGGGACACACCCTCTCCTTCCCACAGCATGGACTCAGCTGAATCTAATTCCCCCAGATCACCTTCAGCAGCCACCTCAGCCTCCTTCTGGTCACGAGCCTTCCACTGCCGCTCTGGAACTCTGAGTATTGTAGTCCGTACATGTTGTCTCAACGCCCCCTGCTGTTTCCCCTTGGTATAGTTAGACAACTGTTTAGTTTGGACCCGCTTACTGTCCTGCCGGGATAGGAGCTTGTTGCTCTTCTCCTTACACTATAGACCAGTGAGCCTGACTTCAGTGCCGGGAAAAATAGTAGAAACTATTCTCAAGATCAAAATCATAGAGCATATAGAAAGACATGGTTTAATGGAACACAGTCAACATGGATTTACCCAAGGAAAGTCTTGCCTAACAAATCTGCTTCATTTTTTTGAAGGGGTTAATTAACATGTGGATAAAGGTGAACCGATAGATGTAGTGTATTTGGATTTTCAGAAGGCGTTTGACAAAGTTCCTCATGAGAGGCTTCTTCGAAAACTAAAAAGTCATGGGATAGGAGGCAATGTCCTTTCGTGGATTACAAACTGGTTAAAAGACGAGAGTAGGGTTAAATGGTCAATTTTCTCAGTGGAAAAGGGTAAACAGTGGAGTGCCTCAGGGATCTATACTTGGACCGGTGCTTTTCAATATATATATAAATGATCTGGAAAGGAATACGATGAGTGAGGTTATCAAATTTGCGGATGATACAAAATTATTCAGAGTAGTTAAATCACAAGCAGACTGTGATACATTACAGGAGGACCTTGCAAGACTGCAAGATTGGGCATCCAAATGGCAGATGAAATTTAATGTGGACAAGTGCAAGGTGTTGTACATAGGGAAAAATAACCTTTGCTGTAGTTACACAATGTTAGGTTCCATATTAGGAGCTACCAACTAGGAAAAAGATCTAGGCATCATAGTTTATAATACTTTAAAATTGTCGGCTCAGTGTGCTGCAGCAGTCAAAAAAGCAAACAGAATGTTAGGAATTATTAGGAAGGGAAAGGTTAATAAAACAGAAAATGTCATAATGCCTCTATATCGCTCCATGGTGAGACCGCACCTTAAATACTGTGTACAATTCTGGTCGCCGCATCTCAAAAAAGATATAGTTGCGATGGAGAAGGTATAGAGAAGGGCAACCAAAATGATAAAGGGGACAGAACAGCTCCCCTATGAGGAAAGGCTGAAGAGCTTATGGCTGTTCAGCTTGGAGAAGAGACGGCTGAGGGGGGATGTGATAGACGTCTTTAAGATCATGAGAGGTCTTGAATGAGTAGATGTGACTCGGTTATTTGCACTTTTGAATTATAGAAGGACTAGGGGGCATTCCATGAAGTTAGCAAGTAGCACATTTAAGACTAATCGAAGAAAATTCTTTTTCACTCAACGCACAATAAAGCTCTGGAATTTGTTGCCAAAGGATATGGTTAGTGCAGTTAGTATATCTGGGTTCAAAAATAGTTTGGATAAGTTCTTGGAGGAGAAGTCCATTAACTACTATTAATCAAGTTGACTTAGGGAATAGCCACTGCTATTAATTGCATCAGTAACTTGGGATCTTCTTAGTGTTTGGGTAATTGCCAGGTTCTTGTGGCCTGGTTTGGCCTCTGTTGGAAACTGGATGCTGGGCTTGATGGACCCTTGGTCTGACTCAGCATGGCAATTTCTTATGTTCTTATAAGAAAAGCCCAGTGGATCCATGACAGTCCCGCATCCCACCACGGCCCAACAAGAGGGAGAGGTGCTGAGAATGTGTGTTCATGAGAGAGAGTGTGTGTGTATGAGAACCTGTGCTTGTGTGTGAGAGACAGAGAGCCTGTGTGCATGTGTGTGTATGTGTGTGAGAGAGAGAGCCAGTGAGTGTGTGAGAGCATAAATGTGTGTGTGTGTGTGTGTGTGTGTGTGTGTGTGTGTGTGCCAGCCCTGAAGCTGCACATATACACAGCCTGCCATCAGCCATAAACAGCCTGCTACTCTCTAACCCTACCTCCACTCCCATCTCCATCCCCACCTCCACCTCCATTTCTTCCAGCCACGCACATACACACACCCATACCCATTTTCCCTCAGTCACATACATCCCCTACCATCCCCACCTTATCCACATATACATACCATGCAACACAGCATGTAAATATTTTAAGATAAATTGATATGAACCTTATTAAATTAAATCCAGCTAAAAATGTGGGAAAAATTTTAACTCGTGCCGTGAAAACCCGATGTACTCTTATTTTTAGTATCTGCCAAATACACCAAATCACCTGAAAAATAAACCCCTATATTTGCAATTCATAAACCTCTAGAATCAGAAGCCCTAAATATATCCCATATGTTGTAATGCGTAGTTTAGCTTAAGACAGTTGTATTCATTCCCAGCCCTTGAGGACCACAAACAGGTCACGTTTTCAAGGTATCCCTGAGCTAGATTTGCCTGCATAGTGCCTCCATTGTATGTAAATCTGTTTGATGCATATTCATGAAAGATATCCTGAAAACCCAACCTTGTTTGCAGCCCTTGAAGGTTGAGAGTAATTACTTCTGCCTTATGGTCTGCCGGACACTATTTTAAATTTGGCACCAGCTTTCTCCTGCCTCTCTCTTTGCAATATATTTGAAGGATAGGCATTGGCGTAGCGAGGTGAGGTGTCTCCTCGGGGATCTGCCAGGAGAGGTCTGTCTGCTGAGGGCAGTCTGCAAGCAGGATGGCTGCTGGGGTGAGCTGTGGAGGGTCCATTTTAAACACTGGCAGGGGATGAGACTTGGGCTGGGTTTGCTGCAATCAGTAGTGTAGATGCATTACCAGAGCGAGAAAGCAGATACATTTCTGATGCCAGTCATGAGTGCCTGTTACGGGACCCGGTAAAGTCTATCAAAATGCTAGAGTCACTGATGGGCTATTATACTTCAGCAGCTCTGGTATTAAATTCCTGGCCAATGTCCACATTAAAAGCAGGCTTTTATGTCCTATTTTAATGCAGTTTAGCAGTTATAACCCCCTGTCGTTACAAGGGATTAAATACTTGGGCATTTATAATGTGTCTCTTTTCTTTGGCCAAACAACAGCCACATCAAGAAGTTACTCTCCTGCTTCTGCTAAAGGAGGAACACGACTCAGAGTAGGAAGAAAGATCCTGCAGTCCCCAGAGCAGGAGACCAGACATCTAACCTTTGCCTTTAAACTACTGCAAAGCAGTCTAAATGTTTCATTTTACTCTCCCATTTCTGTTGGAGAATAATAATGAGGACATTTAATTTGCTTCTTTTGTCTGTTATTGCTCCATTCTTGACCAGTGCTGTATAGTGCTATGTAAAGTATGAATGGCAGAGAAGACCTCAGTATCAGGCTACAAGTGGAGATATGCATGTGAGGGGATGATGTGATTGAGATATAAATGCATAAGTCTCTGTGGGATAAAAGTTATGCCTGTGTATAGTAGTGCGTTGAGTGCGCCATACGAATGAATCCTGCAATGTCATGTAGTACAACTATGATCATCTCAGTAAAATGCTGAGAAGACATAGTACTGGGGGTGCCTGCTGAGTCTGAAGAGATGAAAAGTTGATATGTATAGAAAGGACTGCCTATATAGAGAATGACTACAGAATGTAATATATCTACAGAATGTCATCCCCCAAAATAATACATTTATTTTGTGTGAAGTCTGAGTGAATGTGTCTACATGAGGGAGATATGGTATTCTAGAGAGAATGAGAGTCCAGGCTTAGCTGAGAATAAAAGTGATAGTATGTGTGTATGTTGTAAAGAGCCCGACAGGTGTTAGAGTCAGGACCCAATCATATCTGAAAGGTGAGCACTACAAGGCTTTGTCGGAAAAGGGGCAATGTCTTTTTAAAGTGACTGTTGTCAAGGAACACACTAGCAGGTTGTTACAGATTTTCTTTTCATGACATATAGAGAAATATGGAGCAGGTTTTTCTTGGTGGGCTTGTCATTTTTCCTGGATGAAAAAAAAAAAAAGTATCACTCCCATTAACTATAAAGGAAGATGTATGACAGCATCAGCGCTCTTAGGGCTGTGCATAGAAAAAAATATATATTTGTTTTGTTTCATTTTTTTTCCTTACATGTTGTATCGATTTTCATTTTGCTTTGTTAGATTTTACGTGCATAATCATATCTATGTGCATAAAAAAATTACTTGTGCACAGAAACAAAATAAAATATATGCATATCCCTAAGTCTTATGGCCCAGAGATATTGTAGCTTGAGGCAGGATAAATGCATATAGGTTTGAGTGTTCTGGCAGCCTAGTAAAAGGCACAAGAGTCTTTTGTGTGGATGGGTATTTGCCCAGGTCTATGCACTGAATGAGTGTATTAATGTTGCAACTATAGTAGCTCCACATTCTGTGTTTTCCAAGTATCTTTATTCCTGCTTTGATGAATAACTTTTTTCACATTCTGAGTATTCCCTTTTATGATGTGCTAATACGTAAAACTTGAGTGTAGATATTTGCCTTCTAGAGATTAAAATTGTGGTAGGTAAATTTAATCCATGGGGCTAATTTTGTGACATTGTTGATTAAAAAAAAAAAAAAAAAAAGTTGGCAAAAGCATTCAAAGGTTACACCAATTTTCAAAATGGACTCACAAGCCTAAGTCCGCTTTGAACATTATCCCGTCAAATCTATCTGCGCAAGATGCACCTGCTAAAACATCCACACAAATTTCTCATGAAATTTTACATGCAAAAAAGTGAATGTTAGAAGCTGGGCACACACTGAAATTGGGAGATGAGTGTGCATCTAGCACTAGCGTATGTCCACTCGAGATATTCACGCACGAGTGTCGATGCGCGAATATCTCTCATTGGAGGAAAAAGGGGGGTTGTGTGGGTGTGATGGGGTGGTGTGTGGGTGATCTGGGTCATAGTCAACAGAAGTACGTGCAAGTACCTATGCGCCTCAGCACGTGCCTAGGTCCAGTGCCCAGCATCTTTACTTCTGTATAAGTTAAAAAAAATTGTAGGCATCTGTGAGGGTTTTGAAGGGTCTGGGGTAACTGGGGAGAGTGCACACCAAAGATCCAGGGGGGATGGGAAGACCTAGGTGAACACTGGGCAAACGGGTAAACAAACTGGAGAAACTGGTCCTCAACTGGACGCACCTCTGTTTTAAAATACAGGCAATTGTTTGTTCGTAAACTGAATTGCGCTGCTGGGTGTGCATAAGCTTAAAATTAGGCGCACAGATACGTGTGGCTAGGCTATGCGCACAAGTTATAAAATTGCATCATTTCCAGGCACACTCATACATACACATTTATATGAGTCCCCACATGCCTGTTTGAAAGTTACCATCTTAGGGGGTCATTTATTAAAGGCTTATCGCACACATTTCTGTGATACAGCCGTATCGCGTGCGATAAGCCTCTATCACATGCGTAGAGGGCCTTTTTGCATGCAATACCATGCAAATTAAGGGGAGGGGAGGAGTCGGGGCAGGGAGGGGAGGAGTCGGGGCAGGGAGGGGAGGAGTCGGGGCGGGGAGGGGCGGAATCGACAGTGTTTTTGCTGCTGGCGATAATGTTACTAACATTATCGTCAGCAGTAGCGTGCTGATTAGTACCACCTTTCACGGTGGCTCTATTCGGTGCGAAAGCCGGCAGCCGGCGCACCGCCCTGGTGAGAAGGCTGTGGGCTTTTGCAGGCCCAACCCCCTTCACCCCCCCGCCCCCTGTTTTCGCAGGATTAATCAATCTGCGAAGAATGATGAATCCAGGCCTTGGTTTTGAAATTTCTAAAGTATGTGCGATAGGTCAAGCCCCTCCCCGAAGTCCACCTCCAGGGACACCTCCACTCACTCCAGATTAACTTCCGCGTGAAAATGTGCATACATATCAGGCAGGCAATTTTGATAAAGGCCATTTCTGTACTTAAAACACTGCTTTACCCGCAGAAGTCCTTTTGAAAGTTTCCCTTCCTATGCATAGGAAAAAATGGGAGATGAGTCAAACGAAATCTGGAATCCAAAGCCATAGTGATTTGATGGCATTGCTGAAGAGTACCAGCCAATAATTGCTGAGAATTCTTTGTATCCTCCTACCAAATGCCTCAGAGTTTTTATTTCCCTGTTCATCTATGAATAGAAAACATAGTTTACAATTTGCCTGTTTAAAGTTAACCAGTGGAACAATGTTTGCCTCTGAATGTTTATGCATGATATTGTATAAAATGCTTTGCGACACTTTTTCAGCTTCAGAAACAGTAGGAAAGTAATAAAGTATTGAAAGTAGTACTTCTAGTTTCACTTCCCATTTATTTTTCAGCTTGGCCTGTTTCTGCCACTGTTTACACTATGTCAGATGTATTCTGGAGACGCTCTTTGTTCACAACATTTCTGAAGGGCACACGCCATTGAAAAATTTGATAAAGGTAAACTTCCATTTTATTTTTCTGTTAAGTGCAAATTAACTTTTCATGCTAAAGTTTTGCTTTTTTGGGTTCAAATGGTACAATGAAAATATGTTAAGCAGGCCTACGTTGGAAGTCTCCAATAGTTTATATTTTACCATGCAGATATCTAGGGCAGAGGTTCCCAAACCTTTCCTGGAAGATCCCCAGCCAGTCAGGTTTTCAAGATATCCGCAATGAATATGCATAAGAAAAATGTGCATGCACTGACTCCATTGCATGCAAATTTTATCTCATGCATATTCATTGTGGATAACCTCTGACTGGCTGGGGTTCCACCAAGACAGGTTTGGGAATTTCTGGTCTATGGCATTTAGCATAGCATTAGCTGTTACTTATTGAAGTTAAAGTGGAACTTCTGTGGAAAAGTATTTTTTTTCTTCTTAGGTTTGTATTACCTTGTTGCATTCAGTAACTGATAAACAAATCTATGTTTCTGCTTGCATTTTCTAGAAATTGGGGTTTAAGTTTACAATGTTGTATGGGGAATGAGGGAGAGAAAGAGAATAGATAGACTACAGGTGGTTAAGTTTAGGGTATGATACAGCAATTAACTAGAAGGAGGTATATAGAATATTGGTGGAATAATGCAGAAAGCAAGGTTCATTTTCTCTTCAGTTGTAGAATACATTGGCAAATATATGCAACATCTCGCCACTGAAAATGATGCACCAAAATTGTAGCTCTGCAGCATATTGTTAGCTTTTCTGTGCGGACTGCACTCCTTCACAGGATGTGTCTATTTCTCAAAGCTGAGCATGCAGGGAGTAAAAAATATTGAAACTACCCAAGAGAGATCATCTTTGCTGCATCCTTCATACAGTGACTTCATTTCAAAGTGATAAAAGGAACATATAGTCATGCTTTAGACTTTGTGTTGCTTTTGAAGGTCCCTGTTGTTTGTATTACGGAAGGGATTTTCTGTGTGCTGGGCAGTGGTGGGACATACAGGGGTCTAAGTACCAACCCATATTATAACTGATACGGAAATGTGAATCTCCATGCTAGTTTTAATATCAGCAGAACTTACGTTTTTCATGCCTGATGTACTAAAATAAAAAGATGCATAATGCAGCAGTGTTCCAATGGGTGTGTTACAGACAACACAGTCATGCCAATGCTGCCACATTTGAAAGTTCAGGTTTCCCCATGTTAACCAGCTCTAAGTACAAAAAAAGCTGATTAACACAGGGAACCTTATAATCCAGATTCAAAACAGGCATTTAGCTCCTCTTAATAGCTCCCACTCTCACCTCTACTCAATGTATCAAGGATCTCCTTGCTCTTCCAGCAGCTTCAGGCTTCACGCTGACCTTGCAGACATCATTCCCCAACTCCCCCATCCAAGGTAACAAGGGTTTCTTGGCCTATCCAACACCCCATGCCCTTACTCGCACCTGGATCAAGCTTACCCTTAAAGTCATGCAAATATTTGCCAACAGGAGGGAACCAGATTCCCTCCTGCTGACTGTAGCACCAAATCAAAATTTCATCCTCGATAGTCCCACCCCCTACACAACTATCTTTGAGGTGAGTTTGATCTGGTGGAGTTGAGGTATCCCATGGGCTCTTGTAAACTAGGTGTGGACTGTGGAAGGAAGGACAGATTGTGTGAGTTAGTGTTACATGCTGGAGAACTGCAGCCAGAGACAAATTCTGCAGCAGTTGCCAAGACGTTGCACCGTCTGCTTCTAATCTGATACACTGTGGCATTAAGTTCTATTAGAATCATTACTGTTTGACCATATAAAATATTTAAAAGAAAAAATTCTTCAATAAAAAAATTACATGCAAATTTCAGGAACAGAAACCAAAGACAAGCATAGTTTTGTAGTGAGTTCTTTAAATGGTGTTTGTGTGGGCAGGCTTAGCAGAGCATTTAATACAGGAAGTCAAGAATCTCACAAAAGACTTATCCTTGTGCATTTACCAGTTTCTCAATTATCCCTTCTTTCTCCTCGTCAAATAGCAAAATTATTTTCACATTGCTTTTTAAAAATATATTTTTCTGAGATATATATGAAAAAATATATATGTCTGAAAAAGTGACACTCCAGATGCCACAACTACAACATGCTATAATATAAGAGTAGTAAAAGGACTGTCCGTGCCCAGTGCACATTCTGATTATGCGAATGCAGCATGCTCATGAGGTCAATTAATATAGAAGGATGCTAGGTGGAGCCCATGGTTCATACTGGGATATCAGCAGACACACAGACAGCATGCAAGTAAGCAGAGAAAAGTGCTGGAAGGAAGCAGACTGATGATGATCCAGTGTTGCAAAGATTGCTGCTCAGAGGATGCTGATGTGGCAGGTCAATGAAGGATCCTCCTTTGAGAGACAGAAAGCATTATTTGACACAGGTCCAACAAAACACATGGCAGAGGAAATATTATGGGAAAGCTATGTATATAGTGTAGATGTTTAATTGCAGACTTTTACCTAGATAAACATGCCATTCAGGCACTTTAAGCTCAGTTTAATGTGGTATGTAATTCATACAAGTATGCATTAAATATTCGTAGAGTACGTTTTTAATGTGCCTGTTCATAAATCTTATTCATTAAGTAGGAAGTATGTCTAGATTTGTTACCATTGATAGAGTATCTGTTATCTAATTTTTTCTTACTCATTTTGTGGATCACTTTTTTCAGTATTATCATGCCTTTCACGCAGTTTTCATTTACAGGAATAGCAATGCAGCACAGTATAAATGGCATCTTTAGGTTCTCCATTTTCACCTGCCCTTTTCAACTTTCTCTCCAGCTGTTACGTGCCCCGCCCGCGGCCATCCCGCGCACGGGACCACTCACCTGCATAGTTCCTCAGCAGGTCCCGGAACGACCTCGCTCGTGTTAGTTGCTAGTCCAGCTAGGCCCTGGCTGCCCTGGCGGCAGTCGCCGGGCCTTACACTGCTCGCCAGGCCTCACGCCGAGGTTCAATGTCTTCCTCCATGCTAGCCATGCCCATACACACACGCGGCCTGCTCCGAGACTTGTAGGGCTGAGGGCGGGTCCGGGTTCCACGGCATGCCCTGATTGATCTATGATATAAGGAAGTTCCTGACTTCACTTACTTGCCTTGGCATGTGGTGTAGTGCCTAAGGTGAAGAGACCTTGATCTGATGGTCTTGGGTTCAAATACCACTCTCGGTGCTTCCAACAATTGATTCTAAGTTTGTGGGTCCCAGCCCACACATTCCTGAATCCAAGAACACTCGTTTCCAAGCTTGTAGGTTCAAGCTCCCACTCCACAAACATCTACCTAGACTGGAACTGGAATATCTCTGCCTTGTTCAGCTGCTTGCCCTGGACCTTGCTCCTGTTGATCAGGTCTGTTTCTGTCCAGTCTTCTGTGTTCCTGCTGGAGATGTGGCCCGTGGCCCAGTAGGATGAAGATGGAGCACAGCTTTGGGTTGGCTTGTATGCTAGATTATCTTTGTGTTTGTTCCTAGTCTCTTTCCAGGATCACTCCATTCCTGAGTCCTGTCTGTTCCTGTGTTTGTCTATCTGCCTTCCCAAGTAGTACCTGTGGACTGACTTCTGGTACTTGCCTGCCTCTAAGCCTCTGCTTCTCTTTGACTGTATCTGACCCTTGCTTCGGTGACTGACCTATGGACATTGACCTTTCGCCTGCTGACCATGCCTCCAGATTCTGGATCCTTGCCTTGTCGTCAACAACTCTGTTCCTGTTCCTCCTGCTCCAGCTCGAACCTGACTGTGCTCCTTCTGTGTCTGTGGGCACTCTGGACTATCATTCTCCCAGGAGACCCTGCGAGGCCCACCTAAGTCCAAGAGGCCCAGGTCCCTAAGGGCTCCTCCTGGGGGGGGGGGACCTTGGGCTTCCAGTGGTGAAGCTCTAACTAGACTCTGTCTCCTTCAGTGCTCCACCCCCTGGTGCCAGTTACCTCCTGTTCCCTTTCAAGAGCCATTCCATCATTGCCCCAGGACAAGGGTCCACCCCCGAGCGCAACAGGTTGCCAAGGCCATGGACTCAGTGGAGTCTCCCACCTCTAGGGCCCTACCAGGACTGGCTGCCACAGTGAAACAACATCACCAAGCCTTAGAGACGCTGGCCTCTTCAGTAGAAGAACTGCACTTTCAATTACAAGATACAGTAATGGCTGATCCAGTGGGCTTCTCAGCCTCTGTGCTTCCGAAAGCAATGTTGGCACTTCCTGCACCTCCCCCCCCCCCCCCCCCAAGGTACAATGGGGATCCATGCTCCTGTCTTGGCTTCCTTAATCACTGCTTTATGCAGTTCACACTGCAACCCTCATTGTTTTTGAAGGAGATTACCAAAGCCACCTTCATCCTGTCCCGGTTGGAAGGGAAGGCTCTGGCATGGGCCTCTCCCTTATGTGAATGTTCTGACCCCATCCTTTCCAAGTTATCGGACTTTATTACACAGTTTAAGCAGACCTTTGGAGACCCAGGTCGCATGGCTGTCGCCAGTCATAGTCTACTCCACCTCCGTCAAAGATGAAGAACCCTCTCCGAATATACAGTGGAATCTCAGACTTTGGCCACAGAACTTGGGTGGCAAGAAGATTGTCTGCAAGCCATCTCCCTAGATGGACTCTCTAGTACTCTAAAGGATGAGCTCGCAGTCCATGAGTCTCCCACGTCTCTAGAAGACCTGATCTCTCTTGCTGGTAGGATTGATCATCGCCTCCAGCAAAGACGCCTAGAAGTAAAGGCTCCACGCCCTTCTGCTGCATGCCCCACAAGTGCATCTCGCTCTCCAGTGAAGAACCCGGTGTTACCATCTTCTACCACTGTGGAACCTATGGAGGTGAATTGTGGGCAATTATTCCCCACTGAAAATCTCTGTCGGCGGAAGGAAGGGCTTTGCCTTTACTGTGCATTTCTGGACATCGCCTGCGGTGTTGCCCTGTCCGTCTGGGAAACTGCAACGCCTGAGTCCAGTGGGGGTCCTGAGTTTGGGCGTGACTGTTTCTGGCCCTCAACTCTTGCTTCCTGTAACCTTGGGCATTAAGGCCCACACCTTCATGATCACTGCTCTCATCAATACCAGAGCGAGTGGTAGCTACATCATGGACAACATCGTCAAACGTCTGAAAATACCTCTTCACACCCTCGAGGTGAACCTTCTTATTGCCTCCATTCAGGGGGAACATCTGCCAGGTCTCATTACTCAGCAGACAGTGGTGATCCATCTCACTGTAGGTACTTGGCATCAGGAGGAAACATTAGGGATGTGCAGAGGGAGGCCATACATTGCATTCGGGATTCATATTCATCGGGGGCCAGATACGTTGCATTCGGCAAGGGGGGCCCCCGATACGTACATGCGTTAATTCTTATTTGTTTCCCAGCTAAAATTGAATTAAGTACAACCCTCCACCATCCTGACCCCCCCCCCCCAAGACTTGACAAAAGTCCCTGGTGGTCCAGCAGGGGTCCAGGAGCAATCTCCTGCACTCGGGCCGTTGGCTGCCAGTAATCAAAATGGCGCTGATAGCCTTTTCCCTCACTATGTCACAGGGGCTACTGATGCCATTGGTCAGCCCCTGTCACACGGTAGGAGCATAAGATGGTGCCGACCATCCATTGCTCGTACCATGTGACAGGGGCTGACCAATGGCACCAGTAGCCCCTGTGACATAGAAGGTCAAAGGCTATCGGCACCATTTTGAATACTGGCAGCCGAGGGTGTGAGTGCAGGAGATGGCTCCCGGACCCCCCACTGGACCACCAGGGAGTTTTGGTAAGTCTTAGGGGGTGTCAGGAGGGTGGGGGGTTTGTTTAAATTTGCCTCTTTAGACAGCCAAATAATTCAGCGAAGATTCGTTGTAGTCGTGGGGAATCGCGATATGTTTCGCTTCCCCACGAATACAACGAATATGGCCCTATACATTGTGGATTACAAATACGTAGGAAACGAATGCACACCCCTAGGAAACATCCTTCTACGTCCTCAAACGCTCTACCCATCCGGTGATCCTGTGGATTCCCTGACTCCAGGCCCATGAACCTCAATTTGATTGGCAGTCCCAGCAGTTGGAACAGTGGGGCCCAAAATGCCTGAAGACTTGTATGCATCCAGTGTCCCCCGTGATACCTGTTTTGAAATTGGTTACTCTTCCAGGTCTACCTCTGCAGTACTCTGACTTCAGTGATGTGGTCTCTAAGCAGAAAGCAGATACCTTACCCTCCATTATGCAAGTTCAACTGTCCTATTGAACTCCTACTGGGCACCATGCCTCCCAAAGGCAGAACCTACCCGTTGTCTCAGCCTGAAAGCCAGGCCATGTCAGAATATATTAAGGAGAATCTTGAAAAAGGGTTCATTCGTCCTTCTGATTCCCCCGCAGGAGAGGGGTTCTTCTTTGTGAAGAAAAAGGATGGTGGACTCCTTTCCTGTATTGATTACAGGGGTCTCAATGCAACAACCCGTTAAGACTATTATCCGTTACCCCTGATCAGCGAGTTGTTTGACCATCTTGAAGGGGCACAAATCTTCTCCAAACTGGATTTGAGAGGTGCGTTCAATTTGGTACGCATCCAACCCAATGATATCTGGAAGACAGCGTTTAATACCAAAGACGGCCACTACGAATACATTGTAATGCCTTGTGGGTTAAGGAATGCGCCAGCCGTCTTTCAGTGCCTCGTGAATGAAATCTTCTGAGATCTCCTGCACAATTATGTAGTCATCTACCTTGACGATGTCCTGATATTTTCTAAGGATATAGAGTCACGCCGTGAACACGTCCACATTGTTCTCCAATGTCTGAGGGAGAATCACCTGTACACAAAGCTAGAAAAATGGTTATTTGAGCGGAACAAACCACTTACCCTTCCTGGGATACATCATCTCCGATCGAGGATTCGCGATGGACCCAGAGAAGCTTCAGGGAATCCGCGACTGGCCTCAGCCAATAGGCCTCCGGGTATTACAATGCTTCTTAGGATTCACTAATTATTACCGGAGCTTCATTGCGAACTACTCTTCGATAGTTTCCACACTCACTGCTAAGACTAGGAAGGGGGCCAACACCCGAGTCTGGACGTCGAAAGCTATTGCTGCCTTCCAGAGAATTAAAGAGGCCTTCAGCTCCGGCCCTTGTCTCTACCATCTCGATCCCAGACATCCATTCATTGTGGAAGTTGACGCTTCCGCGGTTGGCGCCGGAGCCGTCCTGAGTCAACATTCTCCCACAGGCAAGCCAGTACCCTGCTCATTTTACTCTCATAAGTTTTCCCCCAAGGAACAACGTTACATCATTGGTGACCACAAACTCCTTGTGGTCAAACTGGTGCTTCAGGAATGGCGCCCCTGGTTGGAAGGGGCACAACATAAGTTTACTATCTACATGGACCACAAGAACCTTGAACATTTCAAAGAAGCTCAACTTCTGAACCCTCATGATACACGTGCTCAGCAAAAATCACCTACGGGGAAGCCTTGGGGCTTGCTTCAGCCTCTCCCAGCACCTACTGAACCGTGGTCCAGTATTTCTACAGATTTTATTACAGATCTGCCTGTTTCCCAGAACAACATGGTGATATGTGTCGTTATTGACTACTTCTTGAAAATGGGACATTTTATCCCTCTACCGGGTCTTCCTTCAGCCCTGGAACTTGCTAAACTTTTCCTGAAGAATATCTTCCTTATTCACGGACTCCCCAAGGAGAATGTGTCTGAGCGAGGACCACAGTTTACTGCCAAGTATTGGCACTCCTTGTGCCAAAAATTCAATATTACTCTGAACTACACATCAGCCTACCATCCTCAGGCAAATGGGCAGGCCAAGAGGGCCAATCGGACCTTGAAGACATTTTTACGTTCCTACATTAATGATCTACAAGACAATTGGTCGGAGCTCCTCCCATGGGCGGAGCTGTCGCATAACATTCATGTCGCAGCAGCCACCGACACATCTCCGTTTGCAGTAGTCTTCGGACAGCAGCCCCGACTGCCTCTTCCTGTACCTTTGACTGTTCCGTCTCCAGCGGCTCAATCCATGGCTCAAACTATTCGCCACGTGTGGACCTGAGTAACAGAGCGAGTGGCACAAGCTGCAGAACATGCCAAGTGCTCCTCTGATATTCATAGACGACCTGCTCCACTCTTTCGTCCAGGCCAGAAAGTATGGTTGAGTGCTCGACACATCCATCTAAGACTACCCTCTCACCACCTGGCTCCTAAATACATAGGACCATTTCTGATAATCAGAAGAGTATGAGCTGTTTCCTATCAACTCCAGCTACCTCGTTCATTGGGTATCCACAACACGTTCCACGTGTTCCTGTTGAAGCCATTGGTTTTCTCCTGGCCCTCTTGTAAAGACCCTCCTGCTCCACATGTATCTGCAGAACCAGACACATCTCTCCAGGTAAGAGAAGTCCTCGACATCCGGTGATGCCGAGGCAAGTGGGAATACCTCTTAGCTTGGGAGGGCTCTGGGGCCGAGGACAATTCGTGGGAACCGTCTCAAAATATTCTCGATAAGGATCTTCTGAAGACTTTCTATAGAATGCACCCTGAGAAACCATGGCCGCATAGGTGGAGGCCTAGAAGGGTGGGCACTGTTACGCACCCCACCCGCAGCCGTCCTGCACACAGGACTGCTCTCCTGCATAGTTCCTCAGCGGGTCCCGGGACGACCTCCCTCGCAGTAGTTGCTAGTCCAACTAGGCCCCGGCGGCATTCCAGGCCTCACGCCGAGGTTCAACGTCTTCCTCCATGCTAGTCATGCCCATACTCACGCGTGCACGTGGCCTGCCCCGAGACTTGTAGGGCCAAGGGTGGGTCCGGGTTCCGCAGTGCACCCTGATTGATCTACGATATAAGGAAGTTCCTGACTTCACTTCTTTGCCTTGGCATGGGGCAGAGTGTCTAAGGTGAAGAGACCTTGATCTGAAGGTTGTGGGTTTAAGTTCCACTCTTGGTGCTTCCAAGAATTGATTCCAAGTTTGTGGATCCCAACCCACAATTCTTGAATCCAAGAACATTTGTTTCCAAGCTTGTGGGCTCAAGGGCCCACTCCAAGAACATCTACCTAGACTGGAACTGGAATACCTCTGCCTTGCTCAGCTGCTCACCCCGGACCACGCTCCTGTCAATTGGTTCTGTCCCTGTCCAGTGTTCCTGCTGATGGCCAGAGACGTGGCCCAGTAGGATGAAGATCGAGCACTGCTTTGTGTCGGCTTGTATGCTAGATTGTCTTCATGCTTGTTCCTAGTCTCATTCCAGGATCCTTTTGTTCCTGTGTTGGTCTATCTGCCTTCCCAGGTAATACCCTCAGACTAACTTCTGGTACTGACCTCGGCTTATTCCTGACCTGCCTGTCTGTCTGCCGCCTGCATCAAGACCCAGCCTGTTCCTGATCTACTCATCTGTCTACCACCTGCATCAAGGACCTCAGTTTGTTCCAGATCTACTTGCCTGCCTGGCTCTAGACCTCTGCTTGCCTTTGACTACATCTGACCTCCGGTAACTGACCCTTGCTTTGGTGACTACTCTTTGGACTGACCTATGGACATTGACCTTTCACCTGCCTGACCATGCCTCCAGATTCTGACTCTGTTCCATGCCTTGTTGTCACCAACTCTGTTCTGGTTCTCCCTGCTCCAGCTCGAACCTGACCATGCTCCTTCTGTGTCTGTGGGCACGCCAGACTATCATTCTCCCAGGAGACCCTGTGAGGCCCACCTAAGTCCAAGCGGCCCGGGTCCCTATGGGCTTCTCCTGGGGGGGACCTCGGGCTTTCATTGGTGAAGCTCTACCTTGTCTCTGTCTCCTTCAGTGCTCCAACCCCTGGGGCCAGTTACCTCCTGTTCTCTTTCAGGAGCCATTCCATTCTTGCCCCAGGACAAGGGTCAACTTCCGAGTGCAACACCGGCTTGGAAAATTTGGAGCTCTCAACTGCTGTGTTTAGATTTAGGCTTATTTTAGGAATAGGTAATTCAGTTAAAAATCAAATCTAAACTTTGTTTAAACCTAAACTTTCCAGTTGCTTCTAATTTAAAGCCAGTGCTATTAGGATCTTTTCAGTTCAGGTCATTAGTTAATCTGCTCCACTATCTTCTGATTTCACAAAAGATTTGTCAGATTTAAAAGGCAGTAGACCAAATACAGATCCTATTTACCTCCTGATCTTTAAAATGTTATTAAAACATGGTATGGGCATATGCTAATCCTTGTTTAACTTTTCTCTTCTTCACATTCAGCTCTATTACGATTCATTATTTAGGCAGTATCATTATTGCCAACTAATCCTACTTGTTGCTACTTTATCTCAAAATCTTACCAATGTATTAGTAGAGTATGATAATGTAATCTAGATTTTGTATCTATATTTTCCTCATTAAAACATATGTTGTCTTTTCAGGGCTGTGCCTTTTATTGGGGATTTACTTCTTGGATAGCTTATTACATCAACCATCCTCAATATACTCCTCCATGTATGTATAACTAACAAAAATATATATTTTTTTTTATCATGGTGGATATCTTAATATTTTTTTAATTAGATCATAAATTCAATTTCTATTAAAATATGCAGTATATTATAGTCTTCAATTAACTTTCTGGCAAAAGTAATTGAAACTCATTGGGGAAGAAATAACTTAATGATGACTGTACTGTAAGAAAAGCAAACTATACCCTACCTGTAGCAATTATTAAAGAGCTGGGGGGGGGGGGGGGGCAACTTTCAAACTGTGTACAGAAATGTAAAGTCTGCAGCTACTTTTTACCTGTAGACTTAATGTCAGTTTTGAAAGGGAAAAGATTCCCTTTGAAAATGGACTTAGGGAAAAAATCAGTGCACAAACTTGCACCTGCTGTTTGTGCATTTTGCAGGAAATTTGAGGTGGGTGCTTTTGAATTTTCAAAAGCACACACTTAAGTGCTCACTCTTTCCTAGCCCTGCCACTGGAAAGTCTACCCTATCTGGGTGTAAAGTTATGCATGTAGTACCACTTAGAATATATATATGTTTCTGATCAGATAAAAGACCGATGCAATACCGTGTAGTGATGTGCAGCAGGGATGGATTCATCCCATTCGGTATTCGTATTCGTCGGGACCCAAATCCGTTGCATCCGTTCTCGGGGGTCCCCGATCCATTCATTAGTTACATATGTATTCGTTTCCCCCAAAAACCCCATCCCAACCCTTTAAATTTAATTTACTACAACCCCCCACCCTCCTGACCCCCCCAAGACGTGCCAAAAGACCCTGGTAGTCCAGCAGGGGTCCTGGAGCGATCTCCTGCACTCAGGCCGTTGGCTGCCAGTATTTAAAATGGCGCCGATAGCCTTTGCCCTTACTATGTCACAGGGGCTACTGGTGCCATTGGTCGGCCCCTGTGATATAGTAAGGGCAAAGGCTATCTGTGACAGTTTGAATACTGGCAGTCGACGGCCCGAGTGAAGGAAATCACTCCAGGACCCCCGCTAGACCACCAGGGACTTTTGGCAAGTCTCGGGGGGACTCCTGACCTCCCCAAGACTTGCCAAAAGTCCCTGGTGGTCCAGCGGGGTTCCTGGAGCTATTCCCTGCAATCGAGCGATCGGCTGCCAGTATTCAAAATGGCGCCGATAGCCTTTGCCCTTACTATGTCACAGGGGCTATCGGCGCCATTTTGAATACCGGCAGCAGATGGCCTGAGTGCAGGAGATCGCTGGAGGACCCCCGCTGGACCACCAGGGACTTTTGGCAAGTCTTGGGGGGGGGGGGGTCAGGAGGGTGGGGGGTTATTCATTAGTGATACGTTATATTCGTGGGGGTTCGCCATAAGTTTTGTGACCCCCACGAATACAACGAATATGGCATATATGTTGCGGATTGCCAATATGTTGCTAATGAATGCACACCCCTAATACCATGTGCTCAGGCTAGCACGCAGGTCAACTCGCAGTTGGATGCGCGTTTTAGACTCACGTCCATAATCCCATAGGCAATAAGGGGATCAGTGTGACTAAAAACGTGCATCCATACCAGGGCATAGCAAATAGCGCTTATCATGTATAAATGGCAGGTTGATGAGGCTATTAGCTATTACTCTCCAAAGTAAAAAATAACTGTGCACCCCACGCGCACATTTTAACTTTCAGAAATTAGCGTCTGCCCCAGAGCTGGGTTCAGTTTTGAGCAGCCTCACAAGTTGAACTAAAAAGCAGAACATGCTGCTTTTCTGTGGTTCCTCCGACTTAATATTATGGCAATATTAAGTCAGAGGAACCACAGAAAACTGCAACATGAAAAAAAAATGTAAATGTCTTGATGGTGGTCAGGTTAGGAAAACGGGCGCTCAATTTTATGAGCATCTGTTTTCCTAACCTGTGCACAGCGACTTCTCCTGGGCGCCCGATGCAGAGGAGGCACTAGGAATGCGCCATTTCTCCTAGCACCTCGTTTTTAATGCAGCAGCTGATTTGCCTACTGCATCATGCGCCTGGGAGAGATGAATGGGCGCATGTTAGGAAAGCGGGTGCTCAATTATGAGTGCCCATTTTTCCCAAGTGGATATTGCATCAGCCTGAAAGTAAGCAATTTTCAAAGATCCCCCATTTCCATGGGTATTATGATAAGAAATGGCTTTGAAAATTGCTCTTCTAGAAAATGTCTTGTGAATGTATAAATAGCAAGAGTGACAATTTGACATGAATCTTTAATCCTGGCGCTTCTTTTTAAAGTACTTTCCATTTGCTTTCACTTTCATAACAGGTCTTTGTGATATGTTGAGGGGTTGGCGTGAGTAAAATGGAGAGGGTGTGGGGAAGGTGGTGTCAGGGACTGACTGGGAAGTGGGTGTGTGCTCCCTTTCCCATTGTTCTCTCCACTTTCTCTCCTCCCCCTCTTTCTTTCCTGTGTGTGTGTGTGGGAGGGTGAGGTATGTGTCTATGAGGAGCGCGTATATGGGGTCAATGGGGAGTGAGTGTCAGGGGTGAGATATGTGTGTGTTTGGGGAGGACACCTCCTTTTCCCTGTGTGTATGTGTGTGTGTGTGTGTGTGTGTGGAAGGGAGGGATGTAGTTGGAGTGGGTTGTGTGTGTGTGAATGTGTGTATGGGGGTGGTGGTGGTGGTGGTGGAAGTGGTAGTGTATGTGTGTGTTTGTGGGAGGGATTACTAGGGGGTGATGGCGGTGGTAGGGAAGGTAGTGAAGGGGTGTAAGTATGCATTCTTTCCCCGTCCCATGCCCTCTTTGTCCTTCCCTTGTGTGTGTGTGTGTGTGTGTGTGTGAGAGGAGAAGTGGTGGAAGTAGTACGTATGAGTTGTATGTCTCATGTGAGTGAGGTGGGTGGCTAAGTTGGGTTTGTGTGAGTGAAGTGGGGTGTGTGCATGGGGGACGGGGACTTGCCACTCCTTGCATTCTCCACTTTGTCCCTCTCTCTTCCTGCATATATTTGTGTAGGGGAGTAAAGGTGCATTTTCTGTGTTGGGGTGAGTAGTGGGAAGGGCAAGATATGCAAACTCTTTACCCCTTACACCCTCTGCTCTCTCTCCCTCCCCCTTGCACTTTCCTTTTTTATCACTCACACTTCCCTATCCTACTCCTCCTCCATGTGTGTGTGTGTGTGTGTGTATGGGTTATATATGTGGGATGGTGTAATTGATTTGGGGTTTGAGTGGAGTGGCGTGTGCGTGTGTGTGTATATATGCAAATATTGTCTTCCCTTTGCACTAACCATTTTCCCCCATTCATCTCCTCTCTATAGTGTGTATATGAATGAATATAGTTGTGTTGGGGGGGGGGGGGGCTGTGAGTGGGGGGAGGCTCATAATTTGGTAGTATAAGTGGGGTGTATGTATGGGAGTTGTGCATCACGTGGAGCGTGTGGATGGCTATATGTTTGTTTTTTGGGAGGGGGCATGTTTTGGGACAGGTGTATGGTTTGTATGGGTGGAGTATGGGTGTATAGAGTGGTGTTGGGAGGGTGGGTATGGGGAGGGTTGTGGGTGGTATGGAGTGGTAGGAAAAGGAGAGGGAAGGGATGAGAAAGTTTGTGCATGCATATATATGGAAAGGGGTGCGAGCTTGCTGGTGTATGTGTGGGGGTGCATGGAATTGTGGGAGTAGGTATGTGTGTGTGTGCACTTTCCTCCCTCATACTCTCCACTTTGTCCCCCTCTCTTCTCACCTGCATTCTCCCCTCTGCCTCACTCACTTCCTCTCCCATTCCTCTCACCATCTCCTTTCCCACCCCTTTCCTATCCCCCCTCATTCAGTCCCCAGTCCTCAATCTCTTCCCCTCCTACTCTGGCACACCTCCACCTTGCCTCTCAGTCACCCCCTCCCTCTCTCACTCGTTTTACTCACCCACCCCTCTTCTTCCTTCCCCTTCTAATCACCTTCCTACTCTCCCTTACCTTTCCCTTCTCCTCCTCTCTCACCTCAGACCTTGCCTAACTGCAGTTGGCCAGAATTCAAAAACCTCGCCAGCCTTTCTGCTTCCACCATGGGGCTGCATTCACATCCCCACCAGCCTTTCCATTGCTGAATCTCTTTTAGTTTTCTGCTGTCACCACCACCACCACCAGGATCCTTGTGGTGCCCATTACACCATTCCTTACTCCGCTGCCTGAGGACTGCGACACTGGCCCCACCCCCAGCTACGGATGAGCCCCGCTGCTCACACACACGGGCGCCGTGAGGCTGCAGTGCTCACCCGCAGCACCTAATATTTTTATTAAATAGAGAAATGGTTATATTTAGTGTATACTCAATGACTAAACTCAGGCAAAGCACGAGCAGGAAGGACAAGATATGTAGGGAATGGAAGCAGGAAACAGAATGTGACAGGCATTGCATAGCAGAAGCAAAAAGAAAAATATCTTTTGTTTTGCAACATCTTCTGTGATTTAAAATAGATGCCAGTGCTCATAATATACTGTTTGTACACTATCAGCCCTGAATCATTTAAATGCAGCTAGAAAGAGATTTATTGTTGCATTTCCTATTGACTAAACAGTTTGTAACCCTCCACTGATGCTTATCTTAATTTTTCAGCTGGGAGTACAAAACCATCTCCCATTATCTCTCCCAATTATTATGATATTTAATAGCTCCAAAAAGACTGAATGTAATTTACCAAGGATCCTACTTACATTGAAACTGAAAACTCTAGTCTTGATATGTCTCTGTGGAAAACAGCAAACAAAATAATACAGCAGAGCACATTCCTGAAAGATTTCTTTGTCATAAGCAATGGCAGAAGTGAGCATGCGGCAGCTGAGATGGAATTTTCTCAAATGCCTATCTCTATTTAAACTTTCAGTATCTCATCACAGGCAGGCATGAGAACCAGAACAGAGATCAAGGCTGTCAGGTGGCTTCCTTTCAGTGCCTGGGACAAGGGGATTATTTGAGAGTGCTCTATGTTATGTTCTTTCCCTCAAATTTAATGTGAAGTTTCTGTGCTTCTGGATGTCAGCATACATTCTATGCATTATTATAAAAGATGTGTGAAAGCATACTATACATTCCCACTGTTCACTTACAGATTAATAAATACAGATATTTAATTATAATTCATTTTTATAAATTGCTTTCCCAACAATTGTTCAACATGATGTAAGCAATAAATTCTACTTAATAGCAAATCAATAAATGCAACATAATGAAATAAAAACAATAACAAACTAATTTAAAAAAAGAATATGAACCAAAAACACGATAAAATCAAATAAAACAATAACAAGAATCTCAGCATATATAAATTGGCCAGTTTAGTAAAGCCAACAATATACATCAAATAAATACATTAAATTATAAACTAAAAATCTTGTTCGGAAAGTCAAGCCTTCACAACTTTAATAAAATGCAAATAATCTATTAACAAACATATTTCTTTTGGCAAGGCATTCCACAAGCAAAGGGAAGCACTAAATAGAGTGCAATTTATAGTCCAATTTAATGTCTGAGGGAGGGGGAATGCTTAAGAGGACTTTTGACTAGAAAACAGGGTGCAAGTTTTGATTTTTCAAATAGCAAGGCTCCCCATCACATGAAACAGATGTTCCCAAACCTGTCTTGGGGGGACACCCATCCAGTCAGATTTTCAGGATATACACAAAGAATATACATGAGATAAAATTTGCATGCAATGGAGGCAGTGCATGCAAATTTATCTTATGCATATTCATTGTGGGTATTCTGAAATCCTTACTGGCTGGGGTGCTCTGGGACAGGTTTGGGAAGCACTGATGTAAGGTATTGAAAGTATGTGGCAAATCTTGCAAACAGTTTTTAGATATTGGGTTTGTTAAAACAGTCAAAATAAAAATACATGGATATTTTGCTTTGATTATTTCCCCTTACAAAACAGCCCACAAGTTTGCATCTGTTATTTTGTTAAGAAATCTTTTTCTTTTAACTTTATTTTTTGCAATTATACAATATTACTTCAAGACTAACTTGAAACATGAAATACAAGCTCTATAGCAAAACATAAAAAGGAAAAAAGAGATACCACAAAAACATCATAACATTATTCAAGAGCCCATTAAACAATATTTAAAAAGTGATTCATCACAACCACCAATGAGGGATTTTCATTTAGGAAACAAATAAAATTAAACTACAATAAACCAAATCCATCAAAATGTACTATATATACCAGAAAGATGCCTATGGCCTAGATTTATCAAACTACACTAAATATTGCATGCAATAGGAAAAGGGTATTATGGTAATAGCCTATGTATTGCAATGTGCATTATCTTAGCACAGGTATTACCACAAAGTGCATTAACTTTTCACACTAACACCTATATAATTGCATTTCCCTACCTGCAAAGTACTCATTTCCCCACTGGGGGGGGGGGGGGGAGAGAGAGAGAGAGAGAGAGAGAGAGAACAAAAGAAATTGCCATGCTGGATCAGACCAAGGGTCCATCAAGCCCTGTATCCACAGAGACCAAACCAGGCCACAAGAACCTGGCAATTACCCAAACACCAAGAAGATCCCATACTACTGATGCAATTAATAGCAGTGGCTGATGTGGAGAGGCCATTACAGTCCACAAAGGATCTAATGTAAAAATCTTGGGTTTAACCAGGCTTTGGATACAGAATTGGGTGCCCTCAACAGGGGGGGTAAATAAGATATATCCTACTTACTTACCCAAGCATGTCAACTTCTCCCAAAGGTCCTGCCCTAACAGTTACCTCCTTAGTTCCAGCTCCCGTAATCTCTCTCTATTACTGTGCTTCATAGAAGTACTGCTTCCACATTGCTGCAATCTTGCGCTGTCTGAGACATCGGTTCCAACAGCAATCGTGATGTTCTCCGCCTGCATGGCATCCAGTGAAAGCCCCAAATTCTCGGCTCCAACTCATTGTGCTGGCTAAGCAGGGGTAAATCAAAGGCCCAGACTAAGGGAGGTATCACCTCCTGAGCTTGAAGGTGAACCAATGCTCCCCGCAGGCCTCATCTCCATGGTGGATCACATAAAACCAATGATGAAACTCTGGAGAGCTGTAGGTAAGTTCAGGGCATGAGGGAAATCACCCCCAAATCTTGCCTTTCTATTTCTTAACCATCTAGGTTCAGGAAAGAAACAAACAATAAGAATAAACTGCAGCAAGCCACAGAGATTGGCTATAGTGTAGCTGGCTGACACTGCCAATTTGAATCCCATGCAGATATCTTTTTAAGAAAAATGTACGTGGGTAGTTTTGATTGTTAAAAACTACCCACGTAAAAAATTATTCAAAACTATCCTCATAAGTGCCTCTCCTGACCAAATCTGCCTCGGGAACACCTCTGAAGATACACAGGTAAAAATACCATTGTGGCTGATACATGTAGGTATTTTTACACATGTATAGGGTAAAGCAGAGTTTGGTCCACAGAACGAGCTTTCCTTGTTGTCCATATTTTTACTTTGATCCTAAAACAATTAGGAAGCTATTGGTACTTTTTCCTTAAAACATACATCTATAACTAACTATTGTATCTGAGGGAGGAAGTTTAGATAGAATCTTTCTTCGGAGAAGGGTAAATCCTGTACAGCTAGAAATAGTTTTAAAATACTGTACAAATGCTGGTACTAATCTCAGTGAACCTCCTTTGATAGAATGTACATTATATTATATTGTGCAATTAAACTGTATATAATCAAACATTATGATCTCAGTCTATGGACTAAAAATCATATCCATATATTATAATCCATTAAACTGAGAGACAATGTTAGTGAACTAGATTTCTTTGGAAATGCAAATTAAGTTACTGTTTTACGCACCATCTATAATGATAGTTGTGTTTAATATGTAAATAATACATTTAAAAGAAACTTTGATCCTAGTTGCCTGCAGGCATAAATCCCAGAGAGATATTAACCAAAGATATGCTGATGAATGGCATGTGAATAGCCATGCATGAAACTAGTTTCAATTAAACTAAAAAATACTGGATTTCAGCCTGGTCAAATTGACAAAATCCCTCAGAATGTCCCCTACAGGTCTTGAAAATATCTGACATATCCAAAGCTAATCTGAAGACATACTTCAATCTAAAGAAATCTGAATTGGAGCTCTGAGTCGATGTGGCAGCAGATTTCAGTAGATGTATTTTGGATTTTGGCAGCAGTTGAGCTCTGAGTTTAAAATTATTTAATGAATGAATTTGACTAGTCTGCACATGTGCTTAGGTTTGTTGAATTGATTTGCAAACCAAATCTAAAAGAAGTTCACACCTATTTACAAATGAATTTAAGTGACATAAAATAATTCATTTTATCTCAATATTTTGTGCATCAATATTTTCTGCAGAAATGTGTACATTTTCAGTTTCATAAGTAATGCCCTGCTTTTAATGGTTAAGACTGATTTATAAAGAATTTTCTTTAAGGATGGTGTGGTACCAATTGGTCAGAGAATAGACAGAGAACAGACTTCAGGCTGGACTCTGGCAAAAAAAACTTTTATAAATCTCCTTATTTATAAAATGTAACAGCCAAATTCTTTTGCAAATCTTTGTAGCTGCACACAAATAACATGGCAATGTAAGTTAGAATTCAGTGAGGTTCTCTCTCTCTTGGCTTCCTTCTTTTTCCAGACCCCCTCCCCCCCAATCCTTCTGGACCCTGCCTTCTTATCCCAGGCTAAAGGGATTCTCCTTGGCCCAGTATCCTTTACTGTGTTAGGTCTTATTGAGGACCAGACCAGATATCAGTGGCAGGTCCTTTAAGGACTTTCTTATAGACTCTCTTGTACATGGGTAGTGTCTAAATATTAGACTTTAATAAGGCGCTTGTCAGCACTTTTTCAAACAAAGATATGACTCAGAATTTTAGAACAAATATAATTTTTAATATTTTATATCTTTGGAAGAACAGGAGCTATCCTTCAAGATGGGCATAGCAACGCTGTGTCTTGTAATATCTAGTACACACTGTTATTTTATACTTTCAACTATACATAGAAAATGCTTGTGAGAAAATCCTTCACCAATTTGTCAATGTCATAAACTAAACTTGTCTATCCTGAAAACAATCTCCTCCCACCATAAAAGTTCCTTTATCAACATGGCTTTGATGCCCTTTGTTTCTTCTGATCTCCTTTTGATCTTCTGTGTTTTGTAAATAGATAGTAAGTCTGTGTTCTGAATAGATAGTAGGCCTGAATTCTGTTGCTGGTGCCAGACCTTTCAATAAAGCTGTAACCTCCGGGAATCTTCAGTTCACCTGGCTCCTGTCAGTGAGATAGGAATCTGTGAGAAACAAGCTTGTATTTTGGTTTCTGTGAGAACCAAGCTTCCTTGTATTATGATTTAAATATTGCCATTGATGCCCTCCTGGCCTTTAATTATAGGCTTTGCAGAGCCTACAAGTTTCCCAGATCTTCCACATTCTTGAGTCTGAGGTGGTCAGAAGTTCACTATATCTCAGCAGTGTCAGTGTGAATCAGCCAGCTGAGGATTCTGGGAATGGCTAAATGAGCCAGCATCCTATTTCCAACTGTTTGGGGTTTGGCCAGCTTGGGGGGGCCTCCTGACACCCCCAAGCTGGCCAAAAGTTCCTTTTGGGTCGAACGAGGGTCCCGGAGCGAACCCGCGGGGAATCACGTGATGCTGCGTCACTCCGACGTGACGCCGACGTCACGTGCTCCTTGCAAAGGAGGTCAGAAATGGCATCCTGACCCCACTGGACCACCAGGGAGTTTTGGTAAGTCTTGGGGGGGGGGGATTAAGGAGGGTGAGGGGTTTAAATTTTTATTTGCACATATGGACATAGACTCAACTTATGGAATTCTCCATATGTCCATATTGACCGCAAATGGGACCCCCTTTCGACTTATGGACTTATGAACATAAACTTTTGCTCTGCACATCCCTAGTATAACTACACCTTTGTATATAATATTAAAAATATACTCTCTAAATGGTCAGTGTAGAAACACTGGCCAAGTAGCAATGCTCACCTAAAAATGACTATGATAGGAAATCAATCAAATACAACATGCCAAAGAGCGGCAGTGCAGGAGCCCATGATAAAACAAATTATTCCTGTGGTCTATACTCATAATACATAGAATAATTTACCTTTTATATTGAGTATCACTCATACGTGTTTTTTTAATTTAAACGTGACTCCAGGTCTCTAAATGCCAGTAGAAAAATAAACAATGTCAATAGTTATATGCAAACTACAAATGTGTTTCCCCTGAGCCGCAAATGCTGATGTAAATAATATTAAGAACTGCCAAACAAAGAACCACGGTAAAATCTTTTAATAATATATATAAGAATCTTTCTATAAGGAATCGATCACGACTCTGAATCTCTAAAATTAACTTTAAAAAGACTCTAAAATTAATACTTTGAAACTTACTTTTAGTGTGTTCAAGCAGCGTATGGGTCTCCTTTCTAAATGCAAACATTGATGTAACTAATGGTAAGGCTTTTTTGAAAAACTAAAAATCGCGCCAAAATCGCTTTCAATTAGTGAAGGGGGTGTGACTAAAAAGTACCCGTATCTGACAGCTCAAAGTGCAGGCTCGCAATTCAATCAAGGATGGCAGATAAAAGATAAATAAACAAGGTCTCTTTATAAGTCACTTTTAAACCGCAACCGCTAATGTGTTTAATATTAAGAACTGCCAACCATTAAGAAACGCGGCAAAAACTTTTAATAATATGTTTAAGAGTCTTTCTCTAAGGAACGATCGTGGCTCTAAATCTCTAAAATCAACTTTTTAAAAAATAAAATTAAACTTTGAAACTTGCTTTTTAGTGCGTTCAAGCGGCATATGGGTCTCCTTCCTAAACGCAAGCATTTATGTGACTAATGGTAAGGCTTTTAAAAACACAAAAAAATTGCTCCAAAAATGCTGTCAATAAGTGAAGGGGGTGTGGCTAAAAAGTACTCGTGTCTGACAGCTCAGAGTACGGGCTAACGATCCTAACAAGGATGGCTGATAAACTTATACTAAAAGAAAAAATAAATAAGTTGGGACTATAATAAATTAGAATAATATATTAAAAATATATGGGAAAACTAAACAGCCATATATCTGTAAGGTGGGCATATCAAAAAGGTACCCATATGTGAAGGCTCCAGATAGAAAAAAAGAAGAAATATAAAATCGATCCACATACATGTTTGCACACTAATCTGAAAGTAGGAAAAAACCTATTGAATGTAAACAGTATGCACAACAGACAAAAAAAAATAAATAAATAAAAAAATTAAAACATATTGTAAAATCTTATGGTAAAATCATACATATAAAAATAAGGTATCAACCATTAAACCATGATTGCTCCAAAAAACTGACAAATCCTGAAGTATGTTACTTCCTAAACCATGATGTTAAAAGCAGCATACAATTATTATAGGAAAACAGAGTATTCAACTTCTAAGTTAAGACCATTCGGTTCTATAGTGTTGATCTCAAAAATATACTTTTGTTCTAATTGAAGTAACAATTTATCTAAATCTCCTCCTCTCAAATTAAGAATTGGTTGGTGCAACACACAGGGCCAGATTTTCAAAGGGGAACGCGCGTACCCCCCCCCGAAAACCTGCCCCAAACCCCCCCTACGCGCATCGAGCCTATGTTGCATAGGCTTCCGGCGCGCACAAAGCCCCGGGACGCGCGTAAGTCCCGGGACTTTCCTGGTGGGCATGTTGGGGGGCGTTCCGAGATCTGCGCATCATCGGGGGCGTGTCGAGGGGGCGTGACGCGTTCAGCGCATCATTCGGGGGCGGCGCCGCGGGTACGGTTTTGGCCCAGGGGCGTTCCGGGGGCATAGCCGTGGCCTCCGGACCAGCCCCCAGACCGGAACATGGAGCGCGGCAGCCGGCCCGGCGCGCGCAAAGATATGCCTGCTTCGAGCAGGCATAACTTTCGTGATAGAGGTAGGGGGGGTTTAGATAGGGCCCGGGGGGTGGGTTAGGTAGGGGAAGGTGGGGGGAGGGCAAAGGAAAGTTCCCTCCGAGGCCGCTCCTGACCCTCCTGACCCCCAATGGCGATCGGCGCCATTTTGAATACTGGCAGCCTACCGCCTTTGCCCTCACTATGTCACAGGGGTCGAAATTGGAGCGGCCTCGGAGGGAACTTTCCTTCCGCCTCCCCTCACCTTCCCCTCCCTTCCCCTCCCTAACCCACCCCCCCCCCTGGCCTTATCTAAACCCCCCCCTACCATTATCGGTAGATTTACGCCTGCCAGAGGCAGGTGTAAAACTGCGCGCGCCAGCGGGCTGCTGGCGTGCCATCTCCCGACCCGGGGGCTGGTCTGGATGCCTCAACCATGCCCCCGGGCCGGCGTCACGCCCCTGACACGCCTCCCGCCCCACCCCGAAATTTGCGCCGCCCGCTTGACTCGCCCCCAACACACCCCCTTTGCAAAGCCCCGGGACTTACGCGTGCCACCGAGCCTATGCAAAATAGGCTCGGCGCATGCAAGGGCCTTTTTTAAGGGTTACGTGCATAACTTATGCGCGTAACCCTTTTAAAATCCGGCCCCTTGTGTACTGAATACAGGCAACTAATTCTATTCTTGACCTGCTTACACAAAATAATTTTAAGCACTATTCCAAAAAGACTTTATCGAGGTTATACACTTTCGTATTAAAACGCCTGTGCCTTTAAATCTGGCCTTTATGGGTGTGGCCGGGCCTTGTGCGTACTGGGCGAATTTTCCAAGAGGCACGGCCACGCACATAAAGGCCGGTACATGCTCAAGTGACGGGCTTCCTGGAAGGGGTGGGCCGGGGGGCAGGGCAGGGCTGTGCCATTGGTTGCCGGCACACGCAAATTACTTCAGCTTGGGAGCTGATGCAAGTTGCAAAACATAAAAGAAAAAAGTGAAAAGTAGAGTTTAAGGGATCGGGAGGAGAGGGGAAGAGGGGGTAGGGGTTAGAGAAGTTCCCTTCCAGTCCGCTCCTTAATTGGAGCAGACTGGGAGGGAACTGAGGAAGTGCTGATTGCATCACCATGTGGACTTTGCAAAAGTGCACCTCCCTTTCACATGCCGTATACACATACCCGCATGGATTATAAAATCGGCACATCCATGTGTGCGCGTCGGGAAGCGTGTGCACATGAATGCACGCATGCACCTTTTAAAATCTACCGCTATATGTGCATGGGTAGAGTATTCCAGTATAGTGGGCCTGCAATGTAAAAGGCTCGATCATGAGTTTCATCAAGATGGGCCAATCAGTTGGAGGGTACTTCTAGTAAGCGTTCCTGGGCAGATCTCAAAAAATATACTGGACTATAAATTAGGGATGTGCATTCATTTTAACCTAATTTTAAAAATGCAACAAATATGGTCCAAAATTAATTTCAGGGTCCCCCGAATTAAACAAAGCCTATTTGTTTAATTTGGCCAAAATATCCCATCAGGCTTATGTTTAGGCCCGAGGCCTGGTTCTTGCCTAGTGCGTAGGCCAAGGCTCTCAACAGTTAATTGAATTGCCGTACATCAAAATGATGCCTTCTGCTGAGGAGGACGCACCAGAGTTAATTTACTCTGACTTATCCCTAGTGGATGCAGCCATTTGAAGAAGAAAGAAGAAAAGAAGAAGGCCTAGATGGCCAGTTCTCCAGCCTTCTGGCCTGGGCCTGATCCTGTGCCAAGGACCATGCTTTGGGAACTGGTCTCTAAGCTCAGGACCAGGCATGAGACCCTGGCTCCAGGCCAGGCCCAGTTGTCGAGACCTTGTCTCTAGTCTGTTTTCAGGTCTGGGCCCAGGCCTTGGCCTGGACAGAGGCCCAGGAATCAGTACCCAGCCGAGGCCCTGGCAACGGCCTAGGCCTCGGCTGGGTATTGAAATTTGTAGGGGAAAAAGTCCCTAAGAAAAGAAAAACAAATTGAATTTTTTACCCCTGCACATCCCTGTTCTACATGAGGCAGAGACATTATTTTAAAAGCTTATGGATAAGCATGTTTGATTTTAATTCTCCTTTGCATGGAAAGCCAGTAGAGAGAGAGAAAAGCACAGGTTTAATGAGGTCATGTATTCTAGCTCCAGTTAGTATTCAGGCCACAGGAGTTTGCACCATATGCAGGGATCTCAAGGAATTTGCTGAGAGATCAATGTGTAGCATATTACAATAATTAATACCTGAAAATACAAAGGTCTGAATGATGGTGTGGAAATTCTGCGAGTCCAATAAAGGTTTCACTCTTCGGATCATGCACAATTTAAAGAAAGCTGACTTGATCACAGATTTCATTTGTACGCACATAGACAGATTACTGTCAAGGATGACCCCAAGATTCCATAGGTGAGACAATATTTGTAGTTCATGTTCCTTAAAAGTGAAAACCAATGGAGCATCAGACAGGGGAAACCTGCTTAGAATAATCACTTCAGTCTTGTCTGCTTTCAGCTTTTAAACAGATACATAAAAATTCAAATATTTCAGACCAGGAAAACCAAGTTTGTAAAAAAAAAACAAAAAAAAACACACAAAACACAAAACTGAATATCATGGGTGTAGATTTTATAAAGCAAACTTATGCAAGTTTTTGTACTTTAAAAATTGGGGCAAAGTCTATTGGTAAAAAGCCTCCACAGACTTTGCCCCATTGTGGACAGTTTGAAAATTGCATCAAATGAAAAAAAAAAAAAAGATGCCTTTGTCTTCTAGAAGAAACTGCAGCAAGATTTTGTTCCTTACATATTACCATGATCAGAATTTTAAATTATTTTGCCATATATAAAACCACCAAATTATGCAGTATTCTCCTGTTGTGGACAGAGTGGGCCGGATTTTAAAAGGGTTACGCGCATAAGGTACGAGCGGCCTCGGAGGGAACGGGCAGCGCGTGCCAACCCCAGATTTTATAAGATACGCGCGTGCGTAGAATTATAAAATCTACCCCAGTGTTATGTTAATTTCTTATAATCATTGTAGAATTAAACTTGAAAACCTATGCCCAAGTAACTGTAAAACATATTGGGCCGGATTTTAAAAGGGTTACGTGCATAAGGTATGCACGTAACCCTTTAAAAATGCCCCTGTGTGCGCTGAGCCTATATTGCATAGGCTTCTGGCACGCACAAAGCCTCGGGGCTTTCTTGGGGTGGGCATGTCGGGGGGCGTGACGCGGTTGGCGCGCTCATTGGAGGGCGTGTCGAGGGGGCATGACGCATTCAGCGCGTCATCCGGGGGCGGTGCCGCGGGCGTGGTTTTGGCCCGGGGGTGTTCTGGGGCATGGCCGCAGCCTCCGGACCAGCCCCCAGATCGGAACAAGGAGCGCGGCAGCCGTCCCGGCACACGCAAAGTTACGCCTGCTTCGAGCAGGCTTAACTTTCGTGATAGAGCTGGGGGGGTTAGATAGGGCTGGGGGGGGGTTAGGTAGAGGAAGGGTAGGGCAGCGCGCGCAAGGCTCGGCACGCACAAGTTGCTCAAATGTGCAACCCCTTGCGCGCCGACCCCGGATTTTATAAGATACGCGTGGCTACGCCTGGTGTGCGAACAAAAGTACGCGCGCGCGCACATGCTATGTTTTGAAATGTACCCCATTGTAAATATAAATATATATATAATCAATAGAGCACATTTGATCAGGAATAATTAGGGCCAAACTTCTATAGCTCATATATTTGTCCAGATAATGGAAGCTCCAGATAAGGTCATTTTCTGGTAAAAGATTTCCATATGTTGAGGAGTTTTCCAGATTAACATATGATGCCAACCAAATTTTGGATAAGACATTTTCCCAGATAATGGAACATGGTTCAAAGTAAATTCTCTTCCAAATAATAAGAGATTATGGATAAAGGAATTTGGGATAGTAGACACTTTACAGTAGGGATGTGAATCGTTTTTCAACGATTAAAATTATCGTCCGATAATGTTTATATCGTCTTAAATCGTTATAGAACACGATACAATAGAAATTCTAACGATTTATCGTTAAAAATCGTTAAATCGTGTTAGTGCGCACTAACTCGAGTTAGTGCGCACTAACTCCCCGTTAGTGCGCACTAACTCGATTTAGTGCGCACTAACTGAAAATGATACAAATAAACACTTTCCAGGTCACTGAAGGTCAGTTAGGAATGAATATGTGTTCCTATTGGCTGGCTGCCCTCTTATCTATTGATGTTACCAAGGTTACCACTGAGGTGATGGTTGGGGGGATGGGAAATGGAACTGGAAACTAACGAACACCAACAGAAAATGAAACAAAGTGTTCACACTTCCCAGGTCAGTAAAGGTCACTTAGGAATGAATATGTATGTATGTATTCCTATTGGCTGGCTGTGCTCTTATCTATTGATGTTACCAATATGGTTGGGGGGATGTGAAATGGAAACAGTTGGAAGCTTGACAAAAAAAGTAATGTAATGATCAGCACTCACGTGACTAGAACTTGTTTGTTTATTATTTTTGTTAGCAGGCACCTGAAATGCTAGTGCATGTTGAATTTGCCAATCACTGTGCATTTTAGAAAGGTGGTCCTGGCTGGAACTGTACACAGTTCAAATATATGTAATTTATTGTTGGTAAGTGTATTTTTTAAGTAGCCACACTGGCACCAGTATGTTTACTTTTCCTCCTACTTAACTCACTAGCTCAGCTTTGTAAGAAGGGCTTCTCTGCTTGTGTGTTGTTTTTGTTTGGTGTGAGGAGAGCAGAAACATCAGATCTTTATTCAATCTACTACAGTCATCTCTTACAGTGCCCTATCCCTATTAATACCAGGAGTGTTGTGATCTTCCTGCACACAGTGCCCTAACCCTGATACCAGTCTGAGACAGCTCCCTCCCTGCATTACTAGTGAGAGGCTGGCTTCACAGACAGGGGGGAGCTGCCTGACCCTCACTCCTGACTTCCCCCATGTCCCAGCTAGTGAATGGTGTGTGGGTGAGGGGGGGGGGGGAGGATGGTGAAGTCTGAGACAGCTCCCTCCCTGCATTACTAGTGAGAGGCTGGCTTCACAGACAGGGGGGAGCTGCCTGACCCTCACTCCTGACTTCCCCCATGTCCCAGCTAGTGAATGGTGTGTGGGGTGGGGGGGGGGGGGAGGATGGTGAAGTCTGAGACAGCTCCCTCCCTGCATTACTAGTGAGAGGCTGGCTTTGCAGACAGGGGGGAGCTGCCTGACCCTCACTCCTGACTTCCCCCATGTCCCAGCTAGTGAATGGTGTGTGGGTGAGGGGGGGGGGAGGATGGTGAAGTCTGAGACAGCTCCCTCCCTGCATTACTAGTGAGAGGCTGGCTTCACAGACAGGGGGGGAGCTGCCTGACCCTCACTCCTGACTTCCCCCATGTCCCAGCTAGTGAATGGTGTGTGGGTGAGGGGGGGGGGGGGGAGGATGGTGAAGTCTGAGACAGCTCCCTCCCTGCATTACTAGTGAGAGGCTGGCTTCACAGACAGGGGGGAGCTGCCTGACCCTCACTCCTGACTTCCCCCATGTCCCAGCTAGTGAATGGTGTGTGGGTGAGGGGGGGGGGAGGATGGTGAAGTCTGAGACAGCTCCCTCCCTGCATTACTAGTGAGAGGCTGGCTTCACAGACAGGGGGGAGCTGCCTGACCCTCACTCCTGACTTCCCCCATGTCCCAGCTAGTGAATGGTGTGTGGGTGAGGGGGGGGGGAGGATGGTGAAGTCTGAGACAGCTCCCTCCCTGCATTACTAGTGAGAGGCTGGCTTCACAGACAGGGGGGAGCTGCCTGACCCTCACTCCTGACTTCCCCCATGTCCCAGCTAGTGAATGGTGTGTGGGTGAGGGGGGGGGGAGGATGGTGAAGTCTGAGACAGCTCCCTCCCTGCATTACTAGTGAGAGGCTGGCTTCACAGACAGGGGGCAGCTGCCTGACCCTCACTCCTGACTTCCCCCATGTCCCAGCTAGTGAATGGTGTGTGGGTGAGGGGGGGGGGGGGAGGATGGTGAAGTCTGAGACAGCTCCCTCCCTGCATTACTAGTGAGAGGCTGGCTTCACAGACAGGGGGGAGCTGCCTGTCCCTCACTCCTGACTTCCCCCATGTCCCAGCTAGTGAATGGTGTGTGGGTGAGGGGGGGGGTGGATGGTGAAGTCTGAGACAGCTCCCTCCCTGCATTACTAGTGAGAGGCTGGCTTCACAGACAGGGGGGAGCTGCCTGACCCTCACTCCTGACTTCCCCCATGTCCCAGCTAGTGAATGGTGTGTGGGTGAGGGGGGGGGGGAGGATGGTGAAGTCTGAGACAGCTCCCTCCCTGCATTACTAGTGAGAGGCTGGCTTCACAGACAGGGGGGAGCTGCCTGACCCTCACTCCTGACTTCCCCCATGTCCCAGCTAGGGAATGGTGTGTGGGTGAGGGGGGGGGGGGAGGATGGTGAAGTCTGAGACAGCTCCCTCCCTGCATTACTAGTGAGAGGCTGGCTTCACAGACAGGGGGGAGCTGCCTGTCCCTCACTCCTGACTTCCCCCATGTCCCAGCTAGTGAATGGTGTGTGGGTGAGGGGGGTGGGGGGGGTGGATGGTGAAGTCTGAGACAGCTCCCTCCCTGCATTACTAGTGAGAGGCTGGCTTCACAGACAGGGGGGAGCTGCCTGACCCTCACTCCTGACTTCCCCCATGTCCCAGCTAGTGAATGGTGTGTGGGTAAGGGGGGGGGGGGGGAGGATGGTGAAGTCTGAGACAGCTCCCTCCCTGCATTACTAGTGAGAGGCTGGCTTCACAGACAGGGGGGAGCTGCCTGACCCTCACTCCTCCGGGGTATTGTGATCTTCCTGCACACAGTGCCTTATCCCTGATACCAGGGGTGTTGTGATCTTCCTGCATGCAGTGCCCTATCCCTATTAATACCAGGAGTGTTGTGATCTTCCTGCACGCAGTGCCCTATCCCTGATATCGGGATGTGTGCAAGAAGATCACAACACCCCCGGTATCAGGAATAGGGCACTGTGTGCAGGAAGATCACAACACCCCCAGTATCAGGAATAGGGCACTGTGTGCAGGAAGATCACAACACCCCTGGTATTAATAGGGATAGGGCACTGTGTGCAGGAAGATCACAATACCCCTGGTATCAGGGTTAGGGCACAAGTTCTAGTCACATTGACTGATCACATTACTTGTTTTGTCAAGCTACCAACTGTTTCCATTTCCCATCCCCCATATACTGTCAGTAGGAAACTTGGTAACATGAATAAATAAGAGGGCAGCCAATAGGAATACATATTCATTCCTAAACTGACCTTAACTGACCTGAAAAGTGTCAAATTGTATCATTTTCAGTTAGTGCGCACTAACTCCCAGTTAGTGCGCACTAACTCGAGTTAGTGCGCACTAATCGGAAAAAACGATTTTTAACGATTTTTTAACTAAAAAATCGTGCCTAAGACGATTTTCTTGCCCTGCCACACGATTTCTATCGTTAAGACGATATGGAAAACGATTCACATCCCTACTTTACAGTATCAAAATGAAAATATAATTTTATATTCAAAACATGCCTAATATGTGTCTCATTATAATTGTTTTATAGCATTTGGAAACAGACAGATATTCCTGCCTCTCTTCACTTTTTTGGTATGTATACAAAACTGCTATTTAATTTAACTATTAAAAGACAAAAATGTATAATTATTTTCATTGGTGTTCATCTTTGTTAATTTTCCTTATTTAACTTATTTTCATTTAATATATAATAGAATAATAACTCAACTTTTTCTGTAATTACAAATACAAAATGACATACAGCAATAACAAAAATTTACAAATACAGTAAAAAAAAAAACAATGGGACGGATTTTAAAACATACGTGCGTGGCCTACATTTGCATGCACTACTCGGCGCGCGCACATGTACTCCCAATTTTATAACATGCGCACGCATGTTATAAAATCCGGGGTCGGCATGTGCAAGGGGGTGCACAATTGTGCACCTTGCGTGCACCAAGCCCTATCTGAGCCTCGCTGCCTTCCCCCATTCCCTACCGCCCATCCCACCTTCCCTTCCCTTCCTGTACCTCCCCCGCCCTTTCCCCCCTATCTTTGATGCTTTCTTTTTTTTGTTTTAAAACTTACTTCAGCCCTGGGGTTGAAGTAAGTTGCGTGCACCAGCCGACTGCCAGCGTGCAATCCTCAGCCCAGCAGCCATGCAGAGGCCTCTGGACATGCCCCTGCCCCCAGACTGCCCCGCCCCACCCCGGACCGCCCCTTTTGTAAAGCCCCATGACTTACAAGCATCCCGGGGCTTTACACATGTCGCCGGGGCTTTACGCATGTCGCTGGGGCTTTACGCGTGTCACCAGGCCTCTGGATTTACGCGCGTAACCTTTTGAAAATCCAGCCCAATATATCTACATTTCTATAACCCTACTGACATTTTTTATATAATCAGTACATCCATATCCACTGTCCAAAGACAACACTACCCTAACCTCATTTAACACACACCCCCCTCCAGCATAGGTACCCTATTTCATCCAAAACCATATTCCTACCTCATTTATTACACATCCTAGAATTAGCGGCTTATAAGTAGGGATGTACATACAAAATATTTTAAGTTTGGTTTGCTCATTTGGATCATAATGTTTTTGGTTCATTCTTTTAGTTCAGGTAATTTGCTTTTGGAAATGAATTTTATCCACATAAATCACACCTGCATCAACCCCAGTTTTCAAAACAGCCTAAAGTACACCATTTGCACCTTTAAGTGTGCCCACGAAAGAGATGTATGCTAGTATTTTATAAACTGTGTGGTGGGAGCCATTTATAACATACAACTTATTTCTGCCCCAAAAGTATGTCCATCTATATGTAATTCAGGAGCACACATTTTTCCTCTACACATTTTATATATACACATAATAATTGCAACAATTCACATAGTAACCCACAAATGAGGTGGCAGATATTTTATAGAATAAGCATATACTCCACTTCTGGAAAGTTCTACTTGCGTGCATACTTGGAATCAGAAGTTCGGCAAGTCCTCCTTCAGTCCATCGAGAGCCTCCAGCACTTCACCCTGAACCCCCACCCATTTACCCAGACCTCCCATCCCAAAAATTACAGGCAAAAGACAAGTCTGATTTCAATTGTGCAAGTCAATTAACAGGTGTAAAAGCTTATGGACAAGTGCAGTAGTGAATGTGCTTATTTTGCTTACAACAAAGCAACTTATGCACATATTTCTGGAATGCCCCTAAACCACCCCTTTTCTTCCTCCACTTACCTACACATAACACTGCAAGCACACACACATATTCTCAAGGTTTCTGAAATAGCATAGAGATGCCTGCATGCTACTTAGGTGCATATATGCTAATTTTTCCCATGCAATCCGTGTGTAAATCTTTGATAATTACCTTCATAAACTCTAAGTTTGTGTGAGTAAAGTATTTGCATGCATTAACTATGAAAACAAATGCACATCCCTACTTACAAAATTATGTACTTTTCTATTTGTTTATTTATTTATTTATTTATTGATGTAAATTTCTTATTGCCCATGCCCTCCAACGTTCAGGGCAGGTTACATTAAAACATCCCTAAAAAAAAAAGAATAACATATCAAACCATAGAACAAGGTACTAGTACATCAAAAACAAACAATTCTGCAATACTGGTGCTTACTTAAAATTTGCAGGACTGTATTTTAGAGCTGTTGTCCATTTACAGATGGAAATGTTGTGCTGAATAAAAATATTTTCAAAGCCTTTTTTAAAATTCTTTCAAGTCAACTATGCTGCGGAACTGTGTAGGGAATACATTCCAAAGGGCGGGGCCATACATAGAGAATGCTCGTTTGCGCGTGGGGCGTAATTGTGCCCCATCTAAAGGATGTTGACTAGAAAGGCAAAGTGATCTTCTGGGAGTGTAGTGTCATAAATTAGTGCTGATCCATGCTGAATTGACATTGTTTGAGAGATTGTGAATTAGAACAGCTAATTTGTATTATACTCTCCAATGAATGGGAAGCCAATACAGTGATTGTAAAATTGGGGATATGTGATCATGAATGCTTTTACCAGTCAGAAGGCAGGCTGCAGCATTTTGAACAATTTGTAATGGTCTGATTATGTTATATGGGAAGTCCAGTGTAGAAGAATCACATTAGTCAAGTGAAGAAAAAACTAATGATTAAAGAACTGTTCTAAAATCAGCAGGGTCAAGGAGTGGTTTGAGATGATATAGCAATTTGAGTTTCGCAAAACATGATTGTACAGTGGTTCTCACTTGTATTTGCAAAGATATGGAAAGAATAATTAATACTAGGGCTATACCGAAAAAATTTTGTTTAGTTTTTTGTTTCATTTTTGGAGGGGATTTCCCCTACAAATGTGGTTTCATTTAATGTTTATTTCATTTAAAAAATCAAAATAAACTTAAAAAAAAACCAAACAGGAAAATAAAAGGAAAATGGGTCTCCCAAAGTCTCCTGTCCCCACCACCCATCCCTTCCACCAAAAAAATGCCAGGGCCAGGATCCTCACTGGCCCCTACTTACCCAGTCTGGGGTGGATCTGATGTAGAGACCATGGCCCAGACTGAAACGTCGGCCTTGCATAGGCCTAGGAAATTGTATGTCACCTCAAACTTGGCCTAGGCACTTTCAAGGCTCAGGCTTGGAGGTTTGGTCCCGACACTATGGCATAGTCTGGGGGCCAGGTCCCAATACTTGGGCCTCAGCCTAGACCAGGGCCTGGGCCCAGACTTGATGCTGGAGGCCCGATATGGAGGCTAGAAACTGATGCCTGGGCCCCAGGCTCAAGCCAAGGCCCAACCCCGCTTCATCTTCTTTCTTCTTTCTTCAAATAATGCTATTCACTGGGAACGAGCTGGAGTAAATTAACTCTGAAACATCCTACTCTACCAAGTATGCCATTTTGGTGTATGGCAATGGACAGTGTCCTTTGAAGAAAGAAGAAAGAAGATGAGGAGAACCTACAAGGCCTGGGCCTGACCCTGGACTAAGGCCCCAGCATCAGACCTGGGCTTGGAACCAGGCATTGGAACCCAGACTCCAGTGTCAGTTCTTCACCAGGGTCCTTGCCTAGGCCAAGGGCCAAGCTTTGGGATATGGCCTCTGGTATGGGCCCTGCCCAGGCTGAGGCTCAGACAATGGGATCTGGTGTCTGAACTGGGTCCCAGCATCAGGTATGGGTCCAGGCCCTGACACAGGCCCTGGCCCAAGTGTCACGATCTGGCCTCTGGCTGGGTCCCAGCATCAGTACTGGTCTTGGTCCAAGGCCCCTGTGCCTGAACCCGGTCTCCATGCTGGGCCCCAGGTCATGCCATGGCCTTGTTGCACCTTCAGATACCTGATGGAACATGTAAATGAATGCTGGGAATTTTTCTGGCCTTAGCAAAATTTTTGGGACCTGGGGCTTGGCAGAGGTCCTGGTGTCAGGCCCAAGGCTAGGCCGGGACCCTGGTATTGGGCCACAGCCTATGCCTAAGCGAGGTACCAGTCTTATCTTACTCCAAGATGAGTCCATGGCCTTGGGCCAAAGCCTAGACCCAATGAATGACTTTTTTTAAAATTGATTTTCAAAACAAAATGAGATTCTGACAAAATTAATAGATCTAGAATGGTTTCACATGCAAGTAATTGAGGAAATTGGTCTACATGCAAATTAAACTCACCAAGTAGTAAACGTTTTGAGTTCATAGCAATAGAAGAAAGCAATTCAATCAGAGGAGAATGGTTGTGGTCATCAGACCAGGGGAAAATTAATCAGACATACAGCATAATGAATTTCTTTAATGCAAGAACAATCACCTTGTAAGGAGGAGGGATTGTAGTAGGAACTCATTTAAACTTTTTTTTGTATATAATCAGTAAATCACTACTCCTTTGTTGTGTAATGCTTTGGCTGGCCACAGGATGCCCCATGAACGGCCTCACTTACACCCAATGCTACTGACTTCAGTGCCAGAAAAAATAGTGGAAAGTGTTATAAACATCAAAATCACAGAACATCTAGAAAGACATGGTTTAATGGAACAAAGTCAGCATGGCTTACCAAGGGCAAGTCTTGCCTCACAAATCTGCTTCACTTTTTTGAAGGAGTTAATAAACACATGGATAAAGGTGAACCGGTAGATGTAGTATACTTGGATTTTCAGAAGGCGTTTGACAAAGTTCCTCATGAGAGGCTTCTAGGAAAAGTAAAAAGGCATGGAATAGGTGGCGATGTCCTTTCATGGATTGCAAACTGGCTAAAAGACAGGAAACAGAGAGTAGGATTAAATGGACAATTTTCTCAGTGGAAGGGAGTGGACAGTGGAGTGCCTCAGGGATCTGTATTGGGACCCTTACTTTTCAATATATTTATAAATGATCTGGAAAGAAATATGACGAGTGAGATAATCAAATTAGCAGATGACACAAAATTGTTCAGAGTAGTTAAATCACAAGCAGATTGTGATAAATTGCAGGAAGACCTTGTGAGACTGGAAAATTGGGCATCCAAATGGCAGATGAAATTTAATGTGGATAAGTGCAAGCTGATGCATATAAGTAAAAATAATCCATGCTATAATTAGACAATGTTGGGTTCCATATTAGGTGCTACAACCCAAGAAAGAGATCAAGGAGTCATAGAGGATAACACATTGAAATCGTCGGTTCAGTGTGCTGCGGCAGTCAAAAAAGCAAACAGAGTGTTGGGAATTCTTAGGAAGCGAATGGTGAATAAAACAGAAAGTGTCATAATGCCTCTGTATCGATCCATGGTGAGACCGCACCTTGAATACTGTGTACAATTCTGGTCGCCGCATCTCAAAAAAGATATAATTGCGATGGAGAAGGTACAGAGAAGGGCTACCAAAATGATAAGGGGAATGGAACAGCTCCCCTATGAGGAAAGACTAAAGAGGTTAGGACTTTTCAGCTTGGAGAAGAGACGGCTGAGGGGGGATATGATAGAGATGTTTAAAATTATGAGAGGTCTAGAACGGGTAGATGTGAATCGGTTATTTACTCTTTCGGATAGTAGAAAGACTAGGGGGCACTCCATGAAGTTAACTTGGGGCACATTTAAATCTAATAGGAGAAAGTTCTTTTTTACTCAACGCACAATTAAACTCTGGAATTGTTGCCAGAGGATGTGGTTAGTGCAGTTAGTATAGCGGTGTTTAAAAAAGGATTGGATAAGTTCTTGGAGGAGAAGTCCATTACCTGCTATTTTCACTTAGGGGCGGATTTTCAGAGCCCTGCTCGCCTAAATCCGCCCAAAACCGGGCGGATTTAGGCGAGCAGGGCCCTGCGCCGGTAAGCCTATTTTACATAGGCCTACCGGCGCGCGCAGAGCCCCGGGACTCGCGTAAGTCCCGGGGTTCTCTGAGGGGGGCGTGTCGGGGGCGTGTCGGGGGGCGGGCCCGGTCGTCACGGCGTTTCGGGGGCGTGTCGGCAGCGTTTTGGGGGCGGGTACGGGGGCGTGGCGACGGCCCGGGGCGGTCCAGGGGCATGGCCGCGCCCTCCGTACCCGCCCCCAGGTCGCTGCCCGGCGCGCAGGAGGCCCGCTCGCGCGCGGGGATTTACGCCTCCCTCCGGGAGGCGTAAATCCCCGGAGAAAGGTAAGGGGGAGGTGTAGACAGGGCCGGGCGGGTGGGTTAGGTAGAGGAAGGGAGGGGAAGGTGAGGGGAGGGCGTTAGAGGATTCCCTCCAAGGCCGCTCCAATTTCGGAGCGGCCTTGGAGGGAACGGGGGTAGGCTGCGCGGCTCGGCGCGCGCCGGCTATACAAAATCCATAGCCTTGCACGCGCCGATCCAGGTTTTAGCAGATACGCGCGGCTCCGCGCGTATCTACTAAAATCCAGCGTACTTTTGTTTGCGCCTGGAGCGCAAACAAAAGTAGGCTATTCGCGCTCCTTTTAAAATCCGCCCCTTAGAGAATAGCCACTGCCATTAGCAATGGTAACATGGACTAGACTGAAATTTTGGGAAACATTCGTTTTTGGGTTAGTGTGGACTAATGGGAGTTAGTCCCCCTGAATTTCAAAGGCCCGAACCATGGGAAATATGCTATTTCCAGTGGCGGGCCGAAAACGAGGCCTGAACCCTCCTCGGCAGCCCTTCTGCTCTATTTCAGGTACCTATCTTGGGATACCGTGTACTCGCGCCTCGAGGGCCTGCTCTCCCTAATCTGAACAATTTCTGCCTGCCAGGACCTTCAACAATACAGCTTTCTGCTTCAGTGAGTACTAACCCTTTCAGTCTGTCTCACCTTCAGCTTCAGTGCTCTGTGTCTACATCCAGGACCTGTCCCTGATACACCACACTGCCTATCATGTACTTGAGTTTGAGACTGGTCTCCTCTACTGAGGATCCCTGGACTACTTCTGCTGGGTTACCTTCACTGCTGCCCGCTCCCCGGGCAGTACCATCGAGCTGTACAATAAATACAACTTCTCTGTGTCTGTGTGTAAGGGGTCTAGCCTAGTACTGCGGTTCTCACGGGGCTCCTCCACATGGGAGTGGCCATCACCACAGTAGCCAAGAATCCACTCTAACACCTCATAACCATAACAAGTTACTGGAGGAAAAAACAAGGGATAAATTGAGGGAGATAGAGGATTGAAAACTACGCTGAAATACTGCAGAAGGGAAGAAATTTGAGAAATGAGGGTGTGATGGGACGTTAGAGGAGAAAGAGGAGGAGGGACTAATTGAGAAAGGATATCATGAAAGAGATTAGGATAAAAGGAAAAAAGTGAAGGAATAAAAAGAAGACAATACAGTTTTAAAATACAATGAAATAAAACATAAAATGGTAGATATTAAAAGCTAAATGGATATGTAAGTTAGCTGGATAAGATTTATCTGGTTAACCTACAGTAAATTGGATTCAGAGCACAGTTATGCTGCTGAATATCCCCATATTTGTTGCTACTTAGCTGGGGAAGTATCATCCTGCTAAGTTAAACCTGCTTTATGGCAGCTCTTATTTACCTGTTTAACATAAACAGATAAGTCTGAATACTGGCATTTATCTGGATAAGTTAGCCGGATAAGTAGCACAACCCTGATCTGGCCATTCTCCACCCCTGAGTTATCCAGCTATCTACTTAGCTGGATAAGTAACTTATAAGTAATTTATAAGTAACTTATCTGGCTAAGTGGAGGTCACTGAACGTAACTGGATATTCATCACATGCCAATTAGATAAGTTCTACTTAGCTAATTAAGTTACTTTTGAATATTGGGCTCTAAAAGTTTGTTAACAAAATTGTCTTTTCTGAATATTAGTCTAGAATTATATACTATCTCACACATGCTTCAGAAATGATATAATCTCAATAAATGTGCCATGCTGATTACTGGTCATAACAATGTTATTGTTTTCGGAAAAAGAAGATATTTCTAACTACAGTGAAGACCATATTCATCATCGCTTAGCTGGATGTTCCAATTGTTCTGGCTAAGTGGTGCTTTTTAAATATTCAACCATGGTCAACAACTACCACTTAGCAGGATCAATACTTATCCAGCTAAGTATTTATCCAGCTAAGTTGTGGGAGAATGAGTTTAATGGGGAAGAACTGAGTTAGCAGGATAAGCTATCTGGATAACCCATAGATATTTATGAAGTAAGTCAGATAAATAATTTATCCAGCTAACTTTAAAATAGCTGGATATGTTCAGCAGTACAATTGCGCCAATGAACATGGATCTCAGAATCTTTAGGGTGTAAGGCAGGAAGGTTTTCTATTCAACAGAACAGCTCATTGAACCACAAATTTCATGGAAAGAAGCTTTTAAAATTTGCTGACTGGGCAGTTCAAATAGAGAGAAAGCAAACCGGGTCGCATTGGCACAAGGAACAAAAGTGGCATTCCCAAGATCATCTGGAGAGTCAATAAGGAGCTTTGAACTTATTGAACTAAATCATAGTTTAATGCTTCACCCAATCAGCCATTTCTGTTCCCTGGACCTTCTATTTCTCTGTTTATTCGATCTGAAATAATTTACAAATCCTTAGTGCAAACAGTGCTGGTTCCTAGGGATGTGAATCATGTCCTCGATCGTCTTAACGATCGATTTCGGCTGGGAGGGGGAGGGAATCGTATTGTTGCCGTTTGGGGGGGTAAAATATCGTGAAAAATCGTTAAAAATCGTGAAAAATCGAAAAATCGAAAAATCGAAAAACCGGCACATTAAAACCCCCTAAAACCCACCCACCCGAACCCCCCCCAAATAACTTAAATAACCTGCGGGTCCAGCGGCGGTCCGGAACGGCAGCGGTCCGGAACGGGCTCCTGCTCTGAATCTTGTCGTCTTCAGCCGGCGCCATTTTCCAAAATGGCGCCGAAAAATGGCGGCGGCCATAGACGAAAAAGATTGGACGGCAGGAGGTCCTTCCGGACCCCCGCTGGACTTTTGGCAAGTCTCGTGGGGGTCAGGAGGCCCCCCACAAGCTGGCCAAAAGTTCCTGGAGGTCCAGCGGGGGGTCAGGGAGCGATTTCCCGCCGCGAATCGTTTTCGTACGGAAAATGGTGCCGGCAGGAGATCGACTGCAGGAGGTCGTTCAGCTAGGCGCCGGAACCCTCGCTGAACGACCTCCTGCAGTCGATCTCCTGCCGGCGCCATTTTCCGTACGGAAACGATTTGCGGCGGGAAATCGCTCCCTGACCCCCGCTGGACCTCCAGGAACTTTTGGCCAGCTTGTGGGGGGCCTCCTGACCCCCACGAGACTTGCCAAAAGTCCAGCGGGGGTCCGGAAGGACCTCCTGCCGTCCAATCTTTTTCGTCTATGGCCGCCGCCATTTTTCGGCGCCATTTTGGAAAATGGCGCCGGCTGAAGACGACAAGATTCAGAGCAGGAGCCCGTTCCGGACCGCTGCCGTTCCAGACTGCCGCTGGACCCGCAGGTTATTTAAGTTATTTGGGGGGGGGGGTTCGGGAGGGTGGGGGATTTAATTTAAAGGGTCGGGGGTGGGTTTTAGGGGGTTTTAGTGTGCCGGCTCACGATTCTAACGATTTATAACGATAAATCGTTAGAATCTGTATTGTATTGTGTTCCATAACGGTTTAAGACGATATTAAAATTATCGGACGATAATTTTAATCGTCCTAAAACGATTCACATCCCTACTGGTTCCATTCTCCAAAGATTCATAAATTACCTCAGATAGCACAAACAGGATACAGGTGCTCTCAGCCAAGGATGAGCTTGCATAAACTCTGTAATTCAAGTTGTAAATGAACTAATCTCCACTGCTATACCTAAAAGAAAACTCAGACATGTGAATGAGTTTCTTGCTATAACACATTTGTAGATGTGTCTGTCTTCATGGATGATGCTTTAGAGGTAATTCAAGGAATGCATAAAAATTTGAGGCAGAATCTGTGAAGTGTGTGTTATACCATTAGGATGATGAAGCATAGGCTATTGTCATTGTGACTTTAATGCTCTGTAGCTGAAGGTTAATCTATGTAGTCATTTAAACAGAACATTTAAATCTAGCAATAAAAACATAGCTTCCTTAAAGAATACTTTAAGAAAAGTATACAATGTATTAGAAATATTGAGGCTCAAGAATCAAATTAACTTTATACTGATTCTCAGATTTTCCTTTTCTGGCAGTGTGATATGCCTTCTTTCTTCGATGGAAATATGATCTACTTTTCCTGTAAACTGCGGAATGAAAACATACTGATAGTCTATAATTAAATGCAAATGTTAAGTCTGTTTCTTCAGCCATTGCACTATAGTAGGGATATGCATTTATTTTCAGTAGATTATGCACACAAAAATTTTATGGACATAAAATTTTATTCATGCATCTAAGTAAAAATTATGCACAAAACATTTAATTCTATGCATGCAAAATGACATTTATGAGCATAAACTACTGAAACAAATGAAGAAAACTGAAAAAGTATCAAAAAAGGCTGAAAGGAATGAACCATCATTTTTTTGTGTGCACATCCCTACACTATGGTCATTCCACAAAGCTTAATATAGAGTTAAATGTTTTTTTTATTTATTTCATATTCCTGTTTTGGCACTTCAAAGTCGATTACATTCAGGTGCTGTAGGTATTTCCATATTCCCAGAAGGCTTACAATCTAAGGGGTGAATTTTAAAAGCCCCGCACACACCAAAACAGGGAGATATGTGAGTATGTTCGCCGACGCACACTGAGAAGATTTTAAAAGCTGCCCATGTACGCACATATCTCCCAGTATGCACACAAGTGAGAAAGCCCAAAAAAGGGGCAGAGTGTGGGCATGGTCTGGGCAGGGCAAGGGCGGGACATGGACATTCCAGGACTTTAACATGGAATATGTGCGTAAGTATTTATGTGCACAAGCATGTGCTAGGGTCCCCTGCCATGTAACTTTACTTTTACTATGGATGGAATGTAAGTAATAAAATATAAAATTCTAGGCTAGTCAGTGAAGTTTTAAGGGTCAGGGCTAACAGGGGGAAAGATAGACTATTAAACTAGGGGGGTTGGGAAGCCCTATACCTTAATTGGGCTAACTAGGAACGAACTGTGGGAACGTCTTATGATGTTAGCGCACATCCCTCATAAAATGCCCCCATTTATGTGTTATAGACAGCATTTGTGCATACATGCATGTGTCCATATAAAATTGTGCGCACATGTTCATGCATATATCCTATTTTATACCATATGCATATATATGTATGTATGTTATAAAATGGCTGCATTGGTGTGAGCCGGCATACAAACATACATGTGTGCCATGCGGCTTTTCAAAGTTCTTTCCCAGGAGGTAATTTTCAAAGGAGTTATGCACGATATGTAAGATACTATTGCAGCAATTTCAAAAGCCATTTACCTGAATAATGTACACTTATGTAAGTAAATCCTATGGACAATTCGATGGCACACATTGTAACAATTTTCAAAATCCCACTTATTCAATAATACTTTATTCAAGTTTGCTTTTGATTGATTAATATGTAATGAATCAGTTTGGGATTAGATTTTATCGGGCAGATTTTAAATGCCCTGCTCGCGTAAATCCACCCGGATTTACGTGAGCAGGGCCCTCGCGCACCGGCGCACCTATTTTGCATAGGCCGTCGGCGCAGAGCCCCGGGACGCGCGTAAGTCCCGGGGTTTTTTTAAGAGGGCGTGTCGGGGGCGTGGCCAAATGACACGGCATTTCGGGGGCGGGATGCGGCGTTTCGGGGGTGGGACGCGGTGTTTCGGGGGCGGGACGGGGGGCGTGGTTGAGGCCTCCGGACCAGCCCCCGGGTCGGATGACGGCGCGCCAGCAGTCCACTGGCGCGCATAGATTTATGTCTGCTTCTAGCAGGCGTAAATTGAGGGACAAAGGTAAGGGGGGTTTAGATAGGGCCGGGGGGGTGGGGAAGGGAGGGGAAGGGAGGGAATGGAGGCAGGCTGTGCGGCTCGGCGTGCGCGCGCGCCGATCCAGGATTTTATAAGGTACGCGCGGCTATGCGCGTATCTTATAAAATCCAGCATACTTTTGTTTGCGCCTGCTGCGCGAACAAAAGTACGCGATCACGCTCTTTTTTAAAATCTACCCCACTGAATCTGATCTTTTCTGTTTTTATTTGTATTTTTAATTTCATTTAATGCCATACTATTTTAATTTTGATATTTGTTTTATATTTTTGATAATGGTTTAGGTATGTTATTTTGTACATCACTTCGGGCCTCAGCAGAAGTGATTAATTAATACATTTTAATAAACATACAAACATAAACATAAAGTGCATTTACATGCGTGAAACCCAATTGTAAATATGTAAATGCTGTCTAAAATCAGGCCCTCTCTTTTTTTTACCTGAGGCAGTGGAAGGTAAAGTGACTTACTCAAGGTCAAAGAGTGGCAGTGAGGTTTGAACATTCTTTTCCCTGGTTTCTAACCTGTTGCTCTGAGCACTCGGCTACCCCTCCACTCCTGTTATAAAATAAATGGAAAAATATTTGAGACCAGAATGCATATTGCATTTGACTTACTGATTATTGTTGCAGGGTTCAAGAACATTCTCTGTAAAAGAAGGAATGACCAGTGCTTTGCAGTGCAAACGGTTCTTGCTCCTTCATATAAATTAGCAGGACATTTTTAAAAATGTCATCTTACATGTTGGCCAAACCAACTTAATTTTTATGTTGGAATTCAGTGACCTCAGTGTTTGAGAATTAAACATCTGAAATGAGACAATTTAAAGTCAATGACCTTATCAACTTAAGTCAATTTAATTCTAACAGAAGAAATTTGAATTAATTATATTCATAATACAAATGTGGCACAGTCTTTATGTATGTAAAGAGGGGAAAAGTGTACTAACAACAATGGCATGAAGACTTTAAGGCACCAAAAAAGGGGCAAATAACTCCAACTACAGTGGCATAAACACCCCAGTGCATAGATTGAGGTGTAAGGCAGGAACAAAAGTGGCATCAAACCCTCAGTGCACCAAAATATGGGAAAAGGGCATCAGCAGTAGCAGCATCATAGAAATATAAGACATGTCATGCTGGGTGAGATCAAGGTTCATCGAGCCCAGGATTCTGTCTCTGGCAGTGGCCAGTCCAAGTCATATGCACCCAATAGACCCCCAATAGTTCACCTATTTCTTTTATCTTACTCCCAGGGATAAGCACTGGCTTTCTCAAGTCTACCTAGCTAATAAATGTATACGGACTTTACCTTCTGGAGCTTGTCCAATCCTCTTTTGAATCCCACTATGTTAGTTGACATTGACTACATCCTCTGGTAAGAGTTTCCATAGCTTGATTTTGCGCTGAGTAGAAAAAATACTTACTATGATTTGTTTTAAATATGCCAGTTGCTAGTTTCATGGGGTGTCCCCTATCCTAGTATTGTTTGAAAGGGTAAATAATCATTACTAATTTACCTATTCCATCCACTAATAATCATATCCCCACTCTGTCATCTATTTTCCAAACTAAAGAGCCCTAATATGTTTAGCCTTTCTCCATAATGGAGCTTTTCCATCCCTTTATCATTTTTGCCACCTTCTCTGTACCTTTTCTATGTCCACTATGCCTTTTTTGAGATGGGGCAACCAGAACTCCATACAATACTCAAGATGCGTTGCATCATGGATCTATATAAAAGCATTACAATATTCTCAGTTTTGTTATCTATTCCTTTCAAATAATTCCTAATATTTTATTTGCCTTTTCAACTACCACACACTGAGCTGAAAATTTCAAGGTATTGCCCACAAGGATTCTGTCATCTTTTCTTGGGTGGTGACTCCTAACATAGAATTTAGCATCATGTACTTGCAATTGAGATTAATTTTCCCTGCATGCATTATTTTGTCCACATTAAATTGTATTTTCCATTTAGAAGCTCAGTCTCCTAGTCTCACAAGGACCTTCTTCAGATCTTCACAATCTGCTGCTAAATTAATGACTTGAAACAATTTTGTGCTAACTGCAAATGTGTTCACCACACTCACTGTTTCTTTCTCCAGTTTATTTATTAATATGCTAAAATAGCACAGGTCTCAATACAGACCACTGGGTAACTCCACTAATGACCTACCTCCAATAGAAACCTGACCATTTAGTCCTTTTCTCTGTTTTGTGTCTTTTATCCAGTTACTAAATCACAATAGAACACTGCCTCTGATGCTATGAACTCCCAATTTCCTGAGGAGTCTCTCATGAGGGACTTTGTTAAATTTCTTCTGAAAATCCAAATATGCTATATCAACTGGCTCATGTTTGTCTGCATGTTTATTTACACCCTCAACAAAGTAAATAGGTAAAGCAAGATTTCCCTTTGCCAAACTAATTTTAAATCTCCCCATTAAACCATGTCCATTTATATTGCACAGTAATTTTTTTCAAGAATTACTTTTACCATTTTGCCCAGCACCAAATAGATCACCCCATAACCCTTTTAAAAAAATTGGTATCACATTGGAAACCCTCCAGTATTCTGGTACTATGGGTATTTTAAATGATAGTTTGCAAATCAACAGAAACAGATATATAATTTCATTTTTGAGTGTGGAGTGGATACCATCCAGTCCTGGTGATTTTTTTTCATTGGTCTGTCAATATGAATTATTAAGTACTCCAGTTTCACAATGATTCCATCAAGTTACTCAGAGTCATTACTATAAAAAAATATTTTCAGTATGGGGATGACCCAACATCTCCTCCGTAAAGTAAGAGACATAGTAACATAGTAATGAGAGCAGAAAAAGACCAAATAGTCTGACCAGTCTGCCCAGCAAGTTTCTGTTAAGAGTAATAACTGTTTCTCCATGTAGGTTATGCCTAAACTTTATGTTAAGAGTGAATGTGATTTGTACTAGGGATGTGAATCGTGTGCCCGATCGTCTTAACGATCGGGTTTGGCTGGAGGGAGAAAAAAAATCTGATCGGTGGAGATTTGAATTGGAATCGGTTCCGATTCACATCGTTAATTTTTTTAGTGAAGCCCGACCCTTTAAAATTGACCCCTTACCTTCCCCCACCCTCCCGAACCCCCCAAAACTTTTTATGAGTACCTGGTGGTCCAGTGGGGGCGCGGGGACCGATCTCCTGCTCTCGGGCCATCGGCGCCATTTTGGCTGCCACTCAAAAAATGGCGCCGATGGCCCGATAAAAAAAACCCCCACCCGACCCTTTAAAAATGACCCCTTAGCTTTCCCTACTCTCCCGATCCCCCCAAAACATTTTAAAATTACCTTGTGGTCCCGGGAGCGATCTCCTGTTCTCGGGCCGTCGGCTGCCACTCATAAAGATGGCGCCAATGGCCCTTTGCTCTTACCATGTGACAGGGTATCCGTGCCATTGGCCGGCCCCTGTCACATGGTAGGAGCATTGGATGGCCGGCACCATCTTTAAAGATGTCATCTGCCATCGGCCCAAGGATTCACCTATTTACATTCCTTTCCAGCTGAGTACCCTCTCTAGTACTCTGCTGGTTCAGATTGCCAACTCAGCAGTCTATATCATAACAAAATTGCTAGTTCCGCCTACGGAGCATATCAGATTGCTAAACTCCTTCTTCCACGGGAGCCAGTCCCTAACCGATTGCAACTCCGCATGGTGATTCATAACAGATTGCTAACTCCTCCCACTACAGGAGTATTCAGGAGCAGATTACAATAGATTGCTAATTCCTCCTCTCTGGAAGAGCAAAACCTAACAGTTGTAATGCATGTTAAAAATGCATGTTAATGTGATTTTCTAATGCACTTTTAGTAAATAGGTCACTACGTATTAGGGATGTGAATCGTGTGCCATATCGTCTTAACGATTGAAATTGTGTTGCAGGAGAAGAAAATCGTGTTTGGCACGATTCTTTCGTTGAAAAATCGTTAAAAAATCGTTTTTTCCGGGAGTTAGTGCGCACTAACAGAAATTGATACAATTTGACACTTTTCAGGTCAGTTAAGGTCAGTTTAGGAATGAATATGTATTCCTATTGGCTGCCCTCTTATTTATTCATGTTACCAAGGTTCCCACTGACAGTATATGGGGGATGGGAAATGGAAACAGTTGGTAGCTTGACAAAAAAAGTAATGTGATCAGTCAATGTGACTAGAACTTGTGCTCTAACCCTGATACCAGGGGTGTTGTGATCTTCCTGCACACAGTGCCCTAACCCTGGCACCAGGGGTGTTGTGATCTTCCTGCACACAGAGCCCTATCCCTATTAATACCAGGAGTGTTGTGATCTTCCTGCACACAGTGCCCTATCCCTATTAATACCAGGAGTGTTGTGATCTTCTTGCACACAGTGCCCTATCCCTATTAATACCAGGAGTGTTGTGATCTTCCTGCACACAGTGCCCTATCCCTATTAATACCAGGGGTGTTGTGATCTTCCTGCACACAGTGCCCTATCCCTATTAATACCAGGGGTGTTGTGATCTTCCTGCACACAGTGCCCTAACCCTGACACCAGGGGTGTTGTGATCTTCCTGCACACAGTGCCCTATCCCTATTAATACCAGGAGTGTTGTGATCTTCCTGCACACAGTGCCCTAACCCTATTAATACCAGGAGTGTTGTGATCTTCCTGCACACAGTGCCCTATCCCTATTAATACCAGGAGTGTTGTGATCTTCCTGCACACAGTGTCCTAACCCTGACACCAGGGGTGTTGTGATCTTCCTGCACACAGTGCCCTATCCCTATTAATACCAGGAGTGTTGTGATCTTCCTGCACACAGTGCCCTAACCCTGACACCAGGGGTGTTGTGATCTTCCTGCACACAGTGCCCTATCCCTATTAATACCAGGAGTGTTGTGATCTTCCTGCACACAGTGTCCTAACCCTGACACCAGGGGTGTTGTGATCTTCCTGCATGCAGTGCCCTATCCCGCCTGCATTACTAGTGAGAGGCTGGCTTCACAGACAGGGGGGAGCTTCCTGACCCTCACTCCTCCCCTCCCCATGTCCCAGCCAGTGAATGGTGTGTGGGTGAGGGGGGGGGGAGGATGGTGAAGGGTGAGACAGCTCCTTCCCTGCATTACTAGTGAGAGGCTGGCTTCACAGACAGGGGGGAGCTTCCTGACCCTCACTCCTCCCCATGTCCCAGCCAGTGAATGGTGTGTGGGTGAGGGGGGAGGGAGGATGGTGAAGGGTGAGACAGCTCCTTCCCTGCATTACTAGTGAGAGGCTGGCTTCACAGACAGGGGGGAGCTTCCTGACCCTCACTCCTCCCCTCCCCATGTCCCAGCCAGTGAATGGTGTGTGGGTGAGGGGGGGGGGGAGGATGGTGAAGGGTGAGACAGCTCCTTCCCTGCACTACTAGTGAGAGGCTGGCTTCACAGACAGGGGGGGGGGGCTTCCTGACCCTCACTCCTCCCCTCCCCATGTCCCAGCCAGTGAATGGTGTGTGGGTGAGGGGGGGGAGGATGGTGAAGGGTGAGACAGCTCCTTCCCTGCATTACTAGTGAGAGGCTGGCTTCACAGACAGGGGGGAGCTTCCTGACCCTCACTCCTCCCCTCCCCATGTCCCAGCCAGTGAATGGTGTGTGGGTGAGGGGGGGGGGGGGAGGATGGTGAAGGGTGAGACAGCTCCTTCCCTGCATTACTAGTGAGAGGCTGGCTTCACAGACAGGGGGGAGCTTCCTGACAAAAGTAACAAAAATAATAAACAAACAAGTTCTAGTCACATGAGTGATGATCATCACGTTACTTTTTTTGTCAAGCTTCCAACTGTTTCCATTTCACATCCCCCCAACCATTACCTCAGTGGGAACCTTGGTAACATCAATAGATAAGAGCACAGCCAGCCAATAGGAATACATATTCATTCCTAAGTGACCTTTACTGACCTGGGAAGTGTCAACACTTTGTTTCATTTTCTGTTGGTGTTCGTGAGTTTCCAGTTCCATTTCCCATCCCCCCAACCATCACCTCAGTGGGAACCTTGGTAACATCAATAGATAAGAGGGCAGCCAGCCAATAGGAACACATATTCATTCCTAACTGACCTTTACTGACCTGGAAAGTGTCAATTTGTATCATTTTCTGTTAGTGCGCACTAACGGGAGTTAGGGAGTTAGTGCGCACTAACTCCCGTTAGTGCGCACTAACACAATTTAACGATTTTTAACGATAAATCGTTAGAATTTCTATTGTATTGTGTTCTATAATGATTTAAGACGATATTAACATTATCGGACGATAATTTTAATTGTTGAAAAACGATTCACATCCCTACTACGTATGATATACATGCTTCAGAATTGGAGAGAATGCTTCCAGGAGTATAATGTATGAAGATAGAAGGGTTCTATCATGGCACTGATTCTGGAAATACAGGGTAGGTGATGAAATGATGGTGCCCTTCTATGTGAGAGATGAGATTTTAGTAACCAGCATTCTTAGTCTTGCTGTCCTGTGTTGAATTGGTTGCAAAATTGTGAATCCAGGCTTCAGGATTGCATAGCATGGAAGGGAAAGTTATGTGGTTAGTACCCTGTGAATGCTATCCTTTCATGGAGGGAACAGCTGTAAATGAGGAATGTAAAATAAAAATTGTGTAAAGTTACTTTTTTATCATTTGGACACATGCTCATCTTTCATGCCAGTAGATGTTCATGAACTGTAATTTGCTAATGCCTTGACAGATTATCTGACTACAAAAAATGTGTTTTTGCATATCTGAGAGAACTGGAGTTTCCCCCATAGTAGTCTATGAAGCTGGGGCAAATACGATTTTCAAGATGTATGCAAATAAAGTGAAAGCACATGATTGTGGATTCTTGCTTTTAGTTCTTGTTGATGTCATAGCTTTTGCATGCTTAATCCAGGCTACCGTCCTTTTCTTGAGGGAACTAGCATCAACTGAACGACGTTGCACTATATGTCCAAAAGACATGATCGGGATATGCACACTACAATGAAGCAGTCAATGCATTCCATGGCTTGGAGCAGGGTGGGCCAAACATGTCTTGTTATATGCTCAAAATTGCCCAATTTGATGCTACTCATTCATTCCACCATGTTGTCTCTGCCCTATCTTTAAATTTGTTTGTTTTTTAATTTCTGGCCCTTTCAGATAGCTGTTTGCCATGGTCTCTTTCCTGGTTTCAAATTTGAGTGAAATTTACCTACTACAGTCAATATTCAATAGAGATGTGCTTCGTTTTTTTCTGCCGGGTCGTTTTTTGACTTGGATACTTCGTGGTAAGTTTCGGGTTTTCTCGTTGCATTTTTTTGAAAAATGCAACGAGGAAACCCGAAACCGGGCCAAAAAACGAAACGGCAAAGGAAGCTTAAAAAAAACCCACCCCAAGCATTTAAAATCAGTTTTCTACATAAATACAAACTACCCCCCCCTATCCCGATCCCTCCCCAAGACTTACTAAGTACATCCCTGGTGATCCAGCGGGGTCCCGGGTTCCATTTGCCCTCCGTGCCTGTGCTACTGCAAGCCGTGCTCTTTAAAATGGTGCCGAATAGCCTCTGAACTACCATGTCACAGGGGCTACCGGCGCCATTGGTCAGCCCCTGTCACATGGCCATCGGCGCCATCTTGTGCTCCTGTCATGTGACTGGAGCTGACCAATGGCGCCGAAAGCCTCTGTGATGTAGTATGGGCAAAGGCTATCGGCGCCATTTTGATTACTGGCAGCCGACAATGAAATCGCTTTCGGACCCCTGCTGGACCCCCAGGGATTATTGGCAAGCCTTGGGGGGGTCAGGAGGGGGCTCTTGACCTCCCCAAGGCTTGCCAATAATCCCTGGGGGTCCAGCGGGGGTCCGAAAGCGATTTCGTTGTCGGCTGCCAGTAATCAAAATGGCGCCGATAGCCTTTGCCCATACTACGTCACAGAGGCTTTCGGCGCCATTGGTCAGCTCCAGTCACATGACAGGAGCACAAGATGGCGCCGATGGCCATGTGACAGGGGCTGACCAATAGCGCCGGTAGCCCCTGTGACATGGTAGTTCAGAGGCTATTCGGCACCATTTTAAAGAGCACGGCTTGCAGTAGCACGGGCACGGAGGGCAAATGGAACACGGGACCCCACTGGACCACCAGGGATGTACTTAGTATGTCTTGGGGAGGGATCGGGATCAGGGGGGGGGGTGTTGTATTATAGTTTATTTAAATGTTTGGGGTGGGTTTTAATTAAAAAAAAAAAAAGTGTCCCTCTCCCCATGCAAACCCGAAAAACGAAATTTCCACGAAATTCGGGGAAAATTCTTTTCGGGTTTCGGGGCCTCCGAAACCACAACGAGTTAGGAAATTTCGTTGAATTTCCTAATTCGGGCGAAAAACGAACCACATCTCTAATATTCAAAGGCATTTTAGCCAGATAACTTGTCCAGCTAAATAAGTAAGGGGAATTTTGGGTGCATGCCTCAACAGGGATCAGTTATAGCAGGAAATGTACCTGGCAAACTCCAATATTTGGAGTTAGCCAAGCTTTTAGGATATTAAGGATAATTCTAGCTGGTCTCAGGAGCAGACAAAAATATCCAGGAAAATGTTTTTATATAACTTTAAGCTTAACTGTCTATATTTAAAGAATAATGCCAGCTAGTGCCCACAGAAACAAAGAGAAGCAATGCAGGTCTTGTGACCCAAGTGCCCACGCCCCTACCCCTGTAAGGCCAAGCTTGGTTCTGGTGGCCTGATCCACCCTCCCTCCTAAAGACCCCTAAAGAAAGCTTGAAAGCCTGTGCTGTGTATTGGCACACTGCTACCACCCCTGCCACTCAAAGGTGTTAAAAATTACTTACCTTAAGCCCCTACACCTATGCTCTGGCCCCCATGCTTCCTCATCAAGCCAAACCTAACACGTTTATGCCAGCTGGACACCTCCAAACCCCTCAATGTGGAAAACTCAAAGCTAGCATCAGGCTCTCTGTGCATCCAGTGTAGCTCTGATAGAAATGTTGGTCATTAGGTAATGAAAGCTACCAGTGTTGCTGTCAGAGTTCGATTTGACAGCAATACCGGTAACTTTCCTGACCTACCATATTTCACGGTGTATAAGTCGCACTGGTATATAAGTCACACCCATCTTTAAATAGGAATGTTGCTGAAAAAGTTAGCAGATAGATTATACTAGTGTATAAGTTGCACCTCTTTGCCTTGCGTGAGACTGAGAGACAACTGCAGCAGGAACATGCGCAATAAGTGGGTGGAGAATGCATGGCTGACATAGTTGAGTTCAGGAGGCTGCACAGAGGGAACGATAAGGAAATACTGCATGACTGAGAAAGAGACAGCAGCTGGAGGAGCATGCACAATAGGCAGGTGGTGAATGCACCACTGACATGGTTATATTCGGGAGTCCGCATGGAGGGAACGGTAAAGAAACGCTACGAGACAGAGAGAGAAAAAAAAATAACAGATAGGTCACACTGGTGTATAATTCACACCAACAATACTGGGGAAAAAAACATGACTACCAGAAAATATGGTATAGTATTACTACATGCAACAAATGTGAAGTTATGCATTAAGATGCAACAACCCAAGAAATAATTACAGTATAGGGGTGAAAATCTAAGCTCGAAAAAAGAGTGGAATCTGGGGGTATTGTATCCGATGATCTTAAGGTGGTCAAATAGGTGGATAAGGCAATGTAGAAAGCTAGAAAGATGCTTGGGTACATAGGGAAAGGAATGGTCATCAGAAAAATGAAAGTGATATTACCCCTGTATAAATCCCTGTTGAGAACTTATTTGGAATACTGTGTATAGTTCTGGAGACCATATCTTCAAAGGATATAAACTAGTTGGAGTCAGTCTATAGGGTGACCACTAAAATGGTCAGTGATCTTCATTCTAAAGTATATGGAACAAACTTAAAGATCTAAACATGCATACCCTAAAGCAGGTTTGTCCAACTCCAGTTCTTGAGAATCACAAACAGGCCAGGTTTTCAGGATATCCACAATGAATATGCATGAGATAGATATGAATGGACTGCCTTCATTTTATGGAAATCTATCTCATGCATATTCATTGTATATATCTTTAAAATCAGGCCTGTGTGTGGCTTTTAAAGACTGGCACTGACCACTCCTATCCTAGAGAAAAGGCAGGATAGGAGAAAGATGATAGAGACATTTAAATACCTCCAAGGTTTCCACACAGAGGAGGCTGGCTTCTTTTAAAGCAAAGGAGGCTCTAGAATAAAAACTGAATAGGGTAACAAACAGAGATGCACATTGCTTAGTAGATCTAGAAACTATTCTTAAGAGCAACTTGCAATGGCTTTGCATGATGATAGTTTAAGACATGAAATCAGAATGCATCTTATGAACCAGCCTATTCTGACTTTTCCAGATTTGTTGTAAGCAGCCATATTTTGGCTGAAGAGAAAGAATGTTCTTCTCCCCTGGAAGATAAGATGCCATCTACCAGAATACTAACTTGAGGATGAAATAAGGGAATGTGAGTCTAGGAAGTACTGAGTCCATTCCTGGGCTGGTAAAATGGAAAGTCTCAGAAAGATGATGGACAGCCTTTGTAAACAACAGCAGGAGAGACTTGGACAACAACAAAAGTTATTCAACACGTTGCATCTGAGTAGTACCATTGCTGCTGGAAATACCTACAGGCCAGCTAATTATGGGATGCAAACATAGGAAGGCCAGAGATGTTGAGGGGATCTTCAAATTATCACAGACCCCCTCTGAGAAACAACTGAGTCAAGCTTATGTGTTACAGACTCCAAGAGCACAGTCATGAATGTGCAAGTGAAAGGCAAGTGCCTGAACTACAACATACAGCAGCAGTACAAACTGGACAATACCCTTCATTAAAGCACATGGAACAAATAAAGCTGAAAAGCACTGGTGATCATCCCAAAAAATCAGGAAGTACCACCCATCTCTACAGAATCCATGACACCAAGAACATCGGAGGTGAGATAGCAGACCTCCATGATTTCAACTGTTGATACAGAATTTAGACTGAATAAGAAGAAAGAATCTGCATTTGGCAAAAGCTCACTATTAGAGAGTAAGGAGGTGAATCGTGTGCCCAATCGTCTTAACGATCGGGTTCGGCTAGAAGGAGAAATAAATCTGATCGGTGGTGATGTGAATCGGAATCGGTTCCGATTCACATCATTAATTTTTTTTTAGTGAGGCCCGACCCTTTAAAATTGACCCCTTACCTTCCCCCACCCTCCCAAACCCCCCCAAAACATTTTACGAGTACCTGGTGGTCCAGTGGGGGCACAGGGACCGATCTCCCGCTCATCGGCGACAGCCAGCCAGTGCTTCTACCATGTGACAGGGGCCGGCCAATGGCACGGATATCCTGTCACATGGTAAGGGCAAAGGGCCATCGGCGCCATCTTTATGAGTGGCAGCCGACGGCTTGAGAACGGGAGATCACTCCCAGGACCACCACTAGACCACCAGTTAATTTTAAAATGTTTTGGGGGGCTCGGGAGGGTGGGGGAAGCTAAGGGGCCATTTTTAAAGGGTCGGGTGGGTTTTTGTTTTATCGGGCCATCGGCGCCATTTTTGAGTGGCAGCCAAAATGGCGCCGATGGCCCGAGAGCGGGAGATCGGTCCCCGCGCCCCCACTGGACCACCAGGTACTCGTAAAAAGTTTTGTGGGGGTTCGGGAGGGTGGGGGAAGGTAAGGGATTAGTTTTATAGGGTCGGGGTGGGTTTAGGGGTTGTTTTGGTGTGCCGGTTTTCCCGCCCTCCCCCTTCCCCGATTTATGATTTTTCACAATAAATCGGGGGAATTTCTATTGTATCGCGACTCTTAACGATTTTTGACGATTTAAAAAATATCTGATGATTTTTTTAAATCGTCAAAAAACGATTCATATTCCTATTAGAGAGTCTTATTAGAGGAATTAAAACCAGAAGCTATGTAGATATGGGTTCAGATATAACAACCATCACTGTATCCTATTTTCAAAAGCATTTTGAAAATGCTCCACCTATGGAAGATGCTAGCTGGCTAAAACTGACAGCTGGAAATGGTAGGAATTTATTGGTATTGGGCTGCATAGAAATAGATATTGTCTGTCTCGGGCCAGGTGCTGCCACAGAAATATATTTTTTATGATTGAAGACAATAGCTGGCCTGTTAAATCAGTGGCTGAGAATATCCCTGAAATATTAGGGATGAATATTTTGAAAGATCTGGAAGGCCTATTCATTGAATTGCGTACCTTCCCTGACAAATCCTTCAAAAAGAGTATACATTTTCAAAATATGGTCTGATATTAAGCACCAGATATTAGGGAAGGGAGGCTATATTAAACTAATGGGAAGTCATAGCATTTGCTACCAGTCATGATTGAAAACTTGGTGGAAAGAAAATGCACACACCTTCAGCAGGTGCTCTCAGGTCAAGTGGCAATCACCCATATCAAGTCCGCTTCCCTACCTTCAACCATAATTGTGGCTTGTGCTGTGACAAACCCTACATAAGCCAGAATGTCTGTCAGACTATTGAATCATGGATCAGGTAACATCCATCACCAAATGTAAGACTGGCTGAAGTAATTATCCCAGAAAAAATTCATCCTGTTGTACCAATTGCTTTTTAAAACTCTAGTAGCTTTGTGAGAATAGAGAAATGCCAAGGTGTAACATCCAACCAAGTAACCACTAAAGACAACCATGTAGAGAACCCAGTGAAAGCCTAGTGGAAGAAACTGAAACTGAAAATAAATCAAAACACATTGAAATAAATGTTGCTTAAGCAGAAAGCAATATTCTCCATCAGCAACTCAGATATTGAATATACAGAGGCAGTGCAACATGCCATCAATACTGGAACTGTCACTCAAATTAAACAGATAACAAAGGGTTTCACCCCACGATTATGAAGAATTTAAGTAGTATGTGAATAGACTTGTGTCACAAGGCTTTTTGAAAGAAAGTAATTCCCTTGGCCCTCACTGGTTGTGATTATAAAGAAAAAAGATGGCAGCATAAGATTCTGCTGCAATTATAGAAAATTAAATAAAATAATCATCAAAGATACACACCTTCTGTCCAAGATTGATGAATCCGTGGATGCTCTCAGTCAGACATCCCTCTTCTCTTCACTGGACTTGACTTCTGGATATTTTCAGGTGGCAATGAAACCAGATGATCAGCAGGAAACAGCAGTGACCATGCTCTTTGGCCCATTTTAAATGGACAAGAATACCTTTTGACATTTTTAGGGCTCCTGCTATTTTCCAGCACCTGATGGAGCTAGTATTACTAGGGGTGTGCATTTGTTTGCAACGTATTGGCAATCTGCAACGTATATGGCCATATTCGTTGTATTCGTGGAGAAGCGAAACATATCACGATTCCCACGAATACAACGAATCTTCACCGAATTATTTGGCCTTCTAAAGGAGCAAATTTAAACAAAACCCACACCCTCCTGACCCCCCCCCCCCCCAAGACTTGCCAAAAATCCCTGGTGGTCCAGTGGGGGTCCGGGAGCCATCTAATGCACTCACGCCGTCGGCTGCCAGTATTCAAAATGGCGCCGATAGCCTTTGCCCTTACTATGTCACAGGGGCCGAACAATGGCACCATAGCCCCTGTGACATATTAAGGGCAAAGGCACATGGTAGGAGCACAAGATGGCACCGGCCATCCATTGCTCTTACCATGTGACACGGGCCGACCAATGGCACCGGTAGCCCCTGTGACTTAGTAAGGTCAAAGGCTATCAGCGCCATTTTGAATACCGGTAGCCGATGGTGTGAGTGCAGTAGATGGCTCCCAGACCCCCGCTGGACCATCAGGGAGTTTTGGTAAGTCTTGGAGGGTCAGGAGGGTGGGGGTTGTAGTTAATTAAATTTTAGCCGGGAAATGAATAAGAATGGAACGCATGAACGGATCGGGGTCCCCCCTTGCCGAATGCAACTTATCTGCCACCCCCCCACGAACACGAATACCGAATGTAACATATGCGGTCCCTCTGCACATCCCTATTAAGTAATTACATTTTTTACATCCAGTTCCTCAATCTAGATGATTTTCTTGTGTTCTCCAAAGACTTTGAATCTTACTTCCAGAGGCTGGACATTGTTTTCCAGAAATTGGCCAACAGGCCTAAATTGAATTCCTTCAATTTCAAGCTGCAGTTCACTTCAGTGCACTTTTGGGCAAATTTTAAATGGCTGGCGCGCGTAAAAAAACGGGGGTTACATGCGTGGCTGGGCCTTGTTTGCATCGTGCGCATTTTCAAAGGGGCCCGGCCATGTGCATGACTCCTGTTACATGCAGAAGTGCTAGGCCGAAGGAAATGGGTGGTCCAGGGGATGGGAGGGGCTGGGCTATAGGTGGCCGGTACAGCAGTTATTTGGGAGTGAGGGCATGTGTAAGTAAGCAACAAAATAAGAAAATAACAAGGAAGAGAAAGGATTTCGGGGATGGGGAAGAGAGGGGAAGGGGAAGGGAGGTTATGGTAGGTGGTAAGGAAGTTCCCTTCTAGTCTGCTCCTTAAGTGGAGTGGACTGGGAAGGAACTGGGGAAGGCTGGGATGCGTCACCATGTGGGAATTGCGAAAGTGTTTCCCCCTTGCACATGCCGCATATACATGCACGTGCGGATTATAAAATCCAATGCGCATGTGCACATTGGATTTTATAACATGCATGCGCACTAATCTGAAAATCGGGGTCCCCTGAAAAAAAAAGCCCAAACCGAGGGAAAAACGAAATTTCCCACGGCGGGCCGAATACGAAGCCCAAACCGAATGATTTTCCCACTGCACATCTATATGTTGCTTGCTTATAATAGCCATGCCATTGCTCTACCAGCTGCTCTCACATTTATGCAATGTTTTGGGCAGGACTCAAAACTGCTGCATGATCTGCACGCTAAAATGGAAGATGAATATAGCACATTGAAAGACAAGGTCAAGTTTCATAAACATTGCTTACTAACTGCATGCAAGATTGCATCTCAGTCTAATAAAAGGTTCCAAATAAGGAAGATGTATTTTGACCGAAGGGGAAGGGTGCACACATCTGTGTGTGGCACTGGGTGTTGTTAAGGAATCAGAGATGTAAAGGGAAATATAAGATCTAGGAAACCTTGGAAATGACTCCCTATGGGGCTGTACAGGTTTTGGAATCAGAGGGGAGCATTTATCCATTAAAATCACCAAATGAGGCAACTAAAATGATACATAAGAATGAAATTCAAATCAGTCTATTTCCTGTAGAAGAAAGCACAAAAAGAAGAAAATAATAAAAGGTTGATTAATAGCGGAGATCTCAAAGATAGAGGAGGAAAATGGTTCCTTTTAAAAAATGAAGGACAACGTAGGGCTTCACATCATTAACCCTACACAGGGACCTTTGTTTTTAGTTTCTATTTTACTTTGCTAGGAATTTCAATGTTATAACAAAATAAAATCAGTATAAAAATGATTTTGATATAACACACAGGAAAAAAAAATGAGTGGAAAAGTTTTCCTGATACTCAGAAGGGAGAAACTTCAATTTATTAAACCTCATCTGTTTAAAAAAACAGAATTTTCCTCATATTACAATACTAATTAGCTATATGTGAACTCAAATAAATTGCAAATATGTATGAAAGCAATGTAAATTATTTTCTTTTTTTTTCAGGTATGTGAAGCTGGAAATCATTTCATCAATGTTGCATTAGTACATCAAAGTAGTCCAGGTTTGTCCTTGTTTTTCCTTCCTGTTATATGTTCTCTTATGATAATTAATACCTTTAATATATTTTATAACAAGTCAGTAATTTCGGGATAATAAAGAAATATGAATCTTGTATGGTGATAATTAATAACCTCCTTCATATTTAAGTAATGAACAAAAAATGCATTAGCAACAATTTATGGTATTTCAGCTTGAGAAAATTTGCCTTAATTATTGAAAGCAATAATTCCAGAGGTTGATTTGAGCATCTAAATTATTTTAATGAATGGCATTTATTGGCAATGAATGCTAAATGCATAATCTTCATGAAAAAATTGAAAACAAACACTACAAATGTTTTATTTGCATTTGAAAATACAAAACCAAGAAATTCATCTTGTAAAGAAAATAACATAAAATATGAAACATTAACTTATAAAAAGTCCAGTGACAAATGATAAACCCATCTATTACTAAAGTCTACCATTAAAAGGTAAATTTTGAAAGCCCAATGCACACCAAAATTAGGGGATATGCGAATATGTTGGGCCGGGGTGTGCTGAGTGGATTTTAAAAGCCACCCAGATAAGTGCATATTTGTTGAATGGCGCACAAAAGTTTAAAAAAAGAGCTGGGCTGAGCATGGGTGTTCTGGGATTTTATCATGAAATTTGCACATAAATATTCCCGTGCACGTCGGGGTCCCCTGCTGCATAACTTTGCTTCTGCTTTGGTTGACGTGTACGTTAGAAAACAAAAACATATCTAGGCAGATCATCTGGGTTTTAAAGGTCAGGCTAACAGGGGGGGAGGGAAGCTATTAAATGAGGGGGGTTTGGAAGAGCTATTCCTTAACTGGGTGCACTGGGAAATAAGTGGGAAACCTGGAAATGGCGTCAGCACAGATGACTTGTAAAATCCCTCCACTTACATGGTAAAAGTGGCATTTGCATGCAGACATGCATCTACTTAAAACTGAGCGCAAATTTGAACACAGTCAGGCTATTTTATAACATGCATATGTTATAAAATAGCTGTGGCCCTGGATGCAGGCCAACAAATGCATGCACATGTGCGCCCCATGCCAGTTTAAAAGTTACTGTCCCTGAAGGCAGGAGAATAAAACATTTATGCACAGTAAAAATTACTAAAGAAATAAAGTAAATAAAACTTTAGAAGCAACTTCTCTTTATATATTAAGGAGGATATATCAGGAAGACTCCTGAAACTACTCAAACATCATCACTTTCCAGGTATAGGAAAACTATTGGATCATGAAGAAACTTTAAGGACTATATTCAGACACAGTCTGGATACCAAAGTTAGTCAGATAAATGTATCCACCTAAGGGCCTCATTTTCTAAAGTATCGCAGGCCTGCGATACATTAGAAAATTGCGCTACTCTGGGGTGGGGGGGTCGGGCGGTGGGGCGGTCCTGTGCTAGCCGGCAGCGATCGCACCGCCGCGGTGCGATCGCTGCCAGTATCGCGCCCAATAACTACACCATAGAAGGTGTAGTTATTGGGCGCGAAATAGCGAGCGAAAAGGGCCTTACCTTTCCGCTCAGCGTGCCGTCCTCACGGAGTCAGCCTGGTCATGCTCCCGACTCCTCCTCTTCCGGGGCTGACTCCACCCCAATTTCAGTAGTGCAGGCCTGCGCTATTTTTGCTAGCTATCGCAGGCTTGCGCTAACAGTGCAAGCCTGCGATAGCTTTGGAAAATGAGGCCCTAAGTTTGGTATATTCAATAGTGCAGTCACACTATTGAATATAGCCAGTTATCTTAAAGTTAGCCAGCTAAACATAGCCAAATAACTTTAGGATAGCTCGTTGTCCCAACCAAACTTAGGCCTAGGTTCATTATTCTGCTATATTTATAGCAGAATGACGAGTCGAGCTAAAAAAAAGGGGGTGGGGGTACCTACAGTACTTGAATGTAAACCGATGTGATATCTCAGATCAAATGTCGGTATATAAAATAATTAAATAAATAAATAAATAAATAAATAAATTGTGCAGCCGCAGTGGCAGCCAGGCCGCACACGTTTGCATCCATAGCACAACGGGAAGAGATGTAGTTATTTCCCACAGTGCTGCCAGCAATAATGTATACAATTTGTAACTTATCATTAAAATCTTCCACTGTACCTGAAGACTGGAGGATAGCAAATGTAACCCCAATATTGAAAAAGGGCTCCAGGGGCGATCTGGGAAACTTCAGACCTGTTAGCCTGACTTCAGTGCCTGGAAAAATAGTGGAAAGTGTTCTAAACATCAAAATCACAGAACATATAGAAAGACTTTGTTTAATGGAACAAAGTCAGCATGGCCTTACCCAAGGCAAGTCTTGCCTCACAAATTTGCTTCACTTTTTTGAAGGAGTTAATAAACACGTGGATAAAGGTGAACCGGAAGATGTAGTATACTTGGATTTTCAGAAGGCGTTTGACAAAGTTCCTCATGAGAGGCTTCTAGGAAAAGTAAAAAGTCATGGGATAGGTGGCAATGTCCTTTCGTGGATTGCAAACTGGCTAAAAGACAGGAAACAGAGTAGGATTAAATGGACAATTTTCTCAGTGGAAGGGAGTGGACAGTGGAGCGCCTCAGGGATCTGTATTGGGACCCTTACTTTTCAATATATTTATAAATGATCTGGAAAGAAATATGACGAGTGAGATAATCAAATTTGCAGATGACACAAAATTGTTCAGAGTAGTTAAGTCACAAGCAGATTGTGATAAATTGCAGGAGGACCTTGTGAGACTGGAAAATTGGGCATCCAAATGGCAGATGAAATTTAATGTGGATAAGTGCAAGGTGATGCATATAGGAAAAAATAACCCATGCTATAATTACACAACGTTGGGTTACATAATAGGTGCTATAACCCAAGAAAGAGATCTAGGTGTCATAGTGGATAACACATTGAAATCGTTGGTTCAGTGTACTGCAGCAGTCAAAAAAGCAAACAGAATGTTGGGAATTATTAGAAAGGGAATGGTGAATAAAACAGAAAATGTCATAATGCCTCTGTATCGCTCCATGGTGAGACCACACCTTGAATACTATGTACAATTCTGGTCGCCGCATCTCAAAAAAGATATAATTGCGATGGAGAAGGTACAGAGAAGGGCTACCAAAATGATAAGGGAATGGAACAGCTCCCCTATGAGGAAAGACTAAAGAGGTTAGGACTTTTCAGCTTGGAGAAGAGACGATTGAGGGGGGATATGATAGAGATGTTTAAAATCATGAGAGGTCTAGAATGGGTAGATGTGAATCGGTTATTTACTCTTTCAGATAGTAGAAAGACTAGGGGGCACTCCATGAAGTTAGCATGGGGCACATTTAAAACTAATCGGAGAAAGTTCTTTTTTACTCAACGCACAATTAAACTCTGGAATTTGTTGCCAGAGGATGTGGTTAGTGCAGTTAGTATAGCTGTGTTTAAAAAAGGATTGGATAAGTTCTTGGAGAAGTCCATTACCTGCTATTAAGTTCACTTAGAGAATAGCCACTGCCATTAGCAATGGTAACATGGAATAGACTTAGTTTTTGGGTATTTGCCAGGTTCTTATGGCCTGGATTGGCAACTGTTGGAAACAGGATGCTGGGCTTGATGGACCCTTGGTCTGACCCAGTATGGCATTTTCTTATGTTCTTATGTTCTAAAACGTTATTGCTTGCAACATTTCAGGACATAACCCCACCCAAAACCCACCTATACTCCTCCCCTTCCCCTAATTTGAATTGTTCCACCTTTTTGCAGTCGGTGTTGCATATGGTAGGGTTTTATCGCAAGAGATAAGGCCCTAAAGCATGCGATAAGAGCATATTACGGTTAGCTGGTAGAGCTAGCTGGTTAAATTATCTGGCTAACTAACCTTCCAGTTACACTCCTGGAATGCTCCTAATTTATCTGGCTAAATTCTAGCTGGCTACATTTGCCGGATAAGTGCCCAAATATTCATTTAGCTGGCTAACTTCTGAGTTAACTGGCTAAATGTTTCTGAATATGGATCTCTTAATCACTTGGAAAAAAAGAAAGTTGAGCTGGTTCAAAAAATCTAACTAAGCATTTGCTTGGGAATTCCATGAGAAACATATAACAGTAAAATCTTTCTCCACCTTTTTTTTTTAGTTCTTTATGAATTTAAGAATTTAAACACAAGATACTTGTTACAGAAAAAGGGAGGATTATGCCAAGTCAAGTAGATATCAACATCATATTTAAAAATATATATAAAGAAAGAATCATATTCAGGCATGTTCCTACATCAAATCATAAGGAAATGTGGGACCCAAGAAATTAAAGAAAATGAGCGATTCATTCTAAAATATATGAAGAAAGAAATAAAGAGACTGAAGACATCATAATTCCAAATTAACTCTTCATCTTAAAAAAAACTTCTTGAGCATGAGAATCCAGGAAGAATCAAATAGAGTCATTTTTCAAATCGCATTATGGCGTATTTGGATACAGAAAACACCTTAACGCATGCGGAAATGCCTCAATGTAAGCAATAAGTGCCATAACACATGGCACAATGCAAATTTTTAAAAGGGGAGGGATTGGGGTAGAGTCCGGGGAGGGATTTCCAAATAAAGTGGGCTGGCTTCGTGTAGCCATAATGTACATCATTGAACAGTTTTAAATAACTATACCTTATTAAAATTGCATTAAGCTGTGCGATGTTGTGCTTTTTGTCCATAATACAATTTTTTTGCAAATTCTGTTTTGGGCATTTTTAGGCTGGGGGAGGGTCAGAGATGTGGGAGGAGAGAAAAAGATAATGAACCTCTGGGGTGGCATCATAGTAAGCAGCTATTTATGAAACTATAGGAGGCCCACCTAATAACTTGAGGTGAGGTTTAGGTAGTAGTGTAGGGGTTAGAGGATACTTTTACATGCAGTGTGAGATGTACGAACAGAACAGTACACCCTTGTGAAGATTTTATGCCCATCAGAGTAAGGAAACTCACACAAAGATGTGATTCGTATAATGTTCACTCACCCTAGCTTGATGCTTCATCTAACTCCCTCAACAAAGCCGAAGCAGAAATATGAACAGTAGCAATAGTAGCAGTGTTCTCAGGCTCCGGGATCTCCCTATCAATCACGGGAATCACCAGCCTCAACTCCGGCATCCCAGGCATCCTGCAGAAGGGAGCGTGGTGGGTTCACCGGGACTCAAGGATGTCTCATCGGCCCATGGCATCGGCTTTTGCTCACCGTCAGCATCTGCAAGGGCAATCATATATAGAAACATAGAAATGATGGCAGAAGAAGACCAAACGGCCCATCCAGTCTGCCCAGCATGCTTCGCACTCTTTTTTTTTTTCTCTCATACTTATCTGTTACTCTTGGCTCTTAGTAACCCTTTGGTTCTATTTCCCTTCCACCCCCACCATTAATGCAAAGAGCAGTGTTGGAGCTGCATCTAAGTGTAATATCTAGCTTAATTAGTTAGGGGTAGTAACCGCCGCAATAAGCAAGCTACATCCTTGCCCATTTGTCTACCCAGACTATGCGACTCAGTCCCTGTTGGTTGTTGTCTGTATATAGATCCACTTTTCTTCATTCCCCCTGCCGTTGAAGCAGAGAGCTATGCTGGATTTGCACGAAGTATCAGACTGTCTCCCCTGCCGTTGAAGCAGAGAGCTATGCTGGATATGCACATAGTATTAGACTGTCTCCCCTGCCGTTGAAGCAGAGAGCTATGCTGGTTATGCATTGAAAATGAAGTATCAGGCTTATTTGGTTTGGGGTAGTAACCGCTGTAACAAGCAAGCTACTCCCCGCTTTTTGTGAATTCAAATCTTTTTCCACATTTCCTCTTGCCGTTGAAGCTTGGAGCAATGTTGGAGTTGCATTAATCATGTGTATGTTTATTGAATAAGGGTATTATCTCCAGGTAGTAGCCGTCATTCCCGCGAGCCACCCGCTCTTCATTCACGTCCTCTAGATTTTATGGATCCACAGTGTTTATCCCACACCCCTTTGAAGTCCTTCACAGTTCTGGTCTTCACCACTTCCTCCGGAAGGGAATTCCAGACATCCACCACCCTCTCCGTGAAGAAATACTTCCTGACATTAGTTCTGAGTCTTCCTCCCTGGAGCTTCAAATCGTGACCCCTAGTTCTGCTGATTTTTTTCCTTCGGAAAAGGTTTGTCGTTGTCTTTGGATCGTTGAAACCTTTCAAGTATCTGAAAGTCTGTATCATATCACCTCTGCTCCTCCTTTCCTCCAGGGTGTACATATTTAGATTCTTCAATCTCTCCTCATAAGTCATTTGATGAAGACCCTCCACCTTTTTGGTCACCCTTCTCTGGACCGCCTCCATCCTGTCTCTGTCCCTTCGGTATTGATACATATTAGTGCAAAGAATCTTTCAATCCAAGGCTGGGGAAAGCCCGATGAAGGAGAAGTCTGGACCGGCTCCTTTAGTTTGGTGTTCCTCTTGGTATTCAGCATCAAGTAATGGATAAGTAGGTAAAGAAGAGAAAGCTCTAACCCAGCCTCTCAGTAAGCAGCCATCTTGAATGCCATTCTCCACCTTTTTTGAGTAGCTTCTGCTACATCAGGAGATATTCTAACCATCATTTTCTCAAACAATTCATCTCTGTGCTAGAAGAGCAATCTATGGGGGTAATTTTCAAAGGATTTACATGCTTAAAACTTGGTTTTATGCAGGCAAATGCACTTACAAGCATGTAAGTGGACATTTGAAAATTGTTATGATATATGCTATTGAACTGACAATTTTTACATGTATAATTGCACTTAGGGATGGCAGTTATCAAAGGGGCATGCAGGTATACATTTATGCCTGTGTGTCAGTATGCGGCCAGGGGTGCTGCAATTTTATAACATGCATGCACATACCGATGTATATTAGAAAATAGCATAGGCATGTATATGTGTGTGTCTATATAAGATACCAGTGACCTTATTTCATCTCTAGGTCTAATCTCATGATCAGGCCTTGGCCTAGACCCAAGCTCGATGCAGGGCCTCAGCCTAGGCTTGGACATGACACCAGGGTTTAGGCCAGGGCCTAGATCCAGGTCCAAGGATCCTCTTTTTTCTGCCATTTTTTTAAAATAACAGCTTCTGCTTGGAAGACACACCAAAGTGACTTCAATCCTTCACCTTCCTCTTGAACAGAAGGCACTATTTTGTTGTAAGGCCATCAAAATGAAAGGCCATACATCAAAATGGTGCCCTTTGGTAAGGAGTAAGACCCTAGAAAGAAGTTACTCCAGTTTTTCCTACAGATATAGGATGTCATTTTAAAAGCATGGCAGAAAAAAAGGATCCTTGCAGTTGGATTCCCAAACTCCGGGCCTGGGAATTGGTATAAGCCTCAGTTGAGACTGAGGTCCCAGCGACAAGACCTGGGCTTTGGGCCAGTCTCAGCATTGGATCTGGGCTTAGGCTTATGTCTCAGTGTGGAGACCCAGCTTTAGGCCAGGGCCTAAGCCTTAGCTTAGGCCAAGACCACAACATTGCAAAATGGCCTCTGGGCTAGGCCTTGGCATTGGGCCTGGGTCTAGTACCAGTCTCAGTGTACAGTACCCAGAATTTAGGTCAGGTTCCACCATTGGGCCATCGGCCCCTATGACATAGTGAGGGCAAAGGTAGCGCCGGCGCCATTTTGACTACTGGCAATATGGCCCGAGTGCAGGAGGTCACTCCCGGACCCCCGCTGGACCCCCAGCGACTTTTGGCCAGCTTGGGGGGAGCCTCCTGACCCCCACAAGACTTGCCAAAAGTCCAGCGGGGGTCCGGGAGCGACCTCCTGCACTCGGGCCGTATTGCCAGTAGTCAAAATGGCGCCGGCGCTACCTTTGCCCTCACTATGTCACAGGGGCTGACTGTCAGCCGACCGTCGGCCCCTATGACATAGTGAGGGCAAAGGTAGTGCCGGCGCCATTTTGAATATTGGCAATACGGCCATCCAGTGCTCCTACCATGTGACAGGGGCCGGCCAATAGCACGGATACCCTGTCACATGGTAAGGGCAAAGGGCCATCGGCGCCATCTTTATGAGTGGCAGCTGGTGGCCCGAGAGCGGGAGATCGCTCCCCATGCCCCCCCTGGACCACCAGGTAATTTTAAAAGGTTTTGGGGGGGGGGGGGGTTCGGGAGGGTGGGAGAGGCTAAGGGGGTCAGTTTAAAGGGTCAGGTGGGTTTTTTTTTTTATCGGGCCATCGGCGCCATTTATATTAGTGGCAGCCAAAATGGTGTCGATGGCCCGAGAGCAGGAGATCGTGCCGGGACACCTCCCCCCCCCCCCCCACTGGACCACCAGGTATTTTAACATTTTGGGGGGTTTCGGGAGGGTGGGAGAGGGTAAGAGATTGGTTTTAAATGGTCGGGGTGGGTTTAGGGGTTGTTTTGGTGTGCCGGTTTTCCCACCCTCCCCCCAAATAATTCCCTTGCCCGATTTAACGATTTTTGACGAAAAATCGGGGAAATTTGTATTGTATCGCGACTCTAACGATTTTTGATGATTTAAAAAATATCTGACGATTTTTTTAAATCGTCAAAAAACGATTCACATCCCTACCTACAAGCCTCATAGAACAAATGTGCCTTTACCTGCTTACAAAAGGCCCGATAGTCCTGTAATTGGCAAATTTCCACAAGGAGCCCTTTCAACAAGAAAGGGGCAACTCAGACAAAAAGCTCTATTCCCAGTCTCCTGCAATCTAGCTTTGAAACCTCCAGGAACCGATTTTAAAAAAGCCCCCTCCAAATGTATTGTCCGGCTAGGCAAAGAAACAAGACACTTGTGCCTTTATATAGTTCAGCCCCTCATCATGAATTGAATGGTACACCAAAGATAAAACTTTGAGCTTCATACTTTGATTGACAGGAGCTAATGAAGGGAACTCAATATCAGTGCAATGTGATCCTTCAAATAAGTCCCTGTCAACAAGCAAGGAGCCGCATTCAGCACAAATTGATCTGGTGTTTCCAAATTGCGAATGCTATGCCATATGCAGTACATCTTGGATTGGAATGATTTTTGTACTTTGGTGCAATCATTTGTTCTGTCATCCATAGATTACTGCAATGGCTTATATATGGGATTAACTACAAAACCCCAAAAGCAGCAACCCCTTCAAAAGTTGCCAAAACAATCATAAATCAAGGAGGAAAACCATATGGATATATACAAATTTCAAAAAATATATAAGTATATACGTTACACAAACTTGCCATCAGAAAAATGGTTTTCACTTAATTTACATCCACTGCCTCCTCCATGCAATAGATCCCAAGAGGTATCACAATACCCACCTTTGATTTCATTCATGTGCCAGTTCACTCAAATCTCACAAATAACAATCCCAAAAATATATTTCAAAATGTATGTGGAACCCCACTCAAGCAATTTGTAAATATACTCCCTAACAAAAAGAAACAGTAACAATTCCCTATCAACTCATCTTTTGCACTTGTATGCCCATCTAACAACAGATGTAGGGTATCCCCTTCTAACAAATGACTGACCCATCTCCTTTGTGTTATTAGATGGGCATACAAGTGCAAAAGATGGGTTAATAGGGAATTGTTACTTTCTCCTAGTGATCGGGAAGTTTCTTTGAGATCGGTTTGGGTGTTACCATATTCTCCTCACATTTACAAGATCCAAAATATTATAAAGTGACATTGGGGTGTTTTGGGTTTGTACCCTCTATTCAACGAGAAGCCATTTTTTTGCATTTACTAAGGGTAGGAATATTAAAGACATGGTAGTGAAATCTGAATTTAACACCATACCTGAACCAATAATTGATCCATTAGAATCTTCTGAATGTTTTGTTAATGTATATCGGGAAGACCAGATGCCATGTTCGTACCCAGATGATTGAACATTGTAGCACCATTAAAATTAATAGGATTAGAGCTCCTTTGGTTGCCCATTGTTACAAGAGAGGGCATGTATTTACAGATTTCACTTTTGCGGTTTTGGAAGTTATACATAATAGTGCTTGAGGAGAAGACATTGATGCGATGCTAGTTCGGAAAGAGCTACGGTGTATTTATCATTTCGGCACAGTACAACCTAAAGGATTAAATAAGGAGATATAATGGAGCAGTTGTTAAGTTTGTGTTAATATGTGTATTTTTCTCTTTTAGACTTCCACACATATACATTGTTTATACACTGCGGGGTAGATTTTCAAAAACGGCGCGTTGGTGTACTTTTGTTGGCGCTCCAGGCACAAACAAAAGTATGCAGGATTTTAGTAGATACGCACGTAGCCGCGCGTATCCGCTAAAATCCTGGATCGGCGCGTGCAAGGCTACCGATTTCGTGTAGCCGGCGCGCGCCGAGCCGCGCAGCCTGCCTCCGTTCCCTCCGAGGCCGCTCCGAAATCAGAGCGGCCTCGGAGGGAATTCGCTAACGCCCTCCCCTCACCTTCCCCTCCCTTCCTCTACCTAACCCACCCCCCCGGCCCTGTCTAAACCCCCCTACCTTTGTTGGGGGATTTACGCCTCCCAGAGGGAGAAGTAAATCCCCGCGCGCCAGCGGGCTGCTGGTGCACCTAGACGCGACCCAGGGGCGGTTCCGGAGGGTGCGGCAACACCCCAGGACCGCCCCAGGCTGAAACCACGCCCCCGGGCCCACCCCGGAAACGCCGCGTCCTGCCCCGAAAACGGCGCGCCGCTCAACCCCGCCCCCGACACGCCCCTGACACGTCCCCCCCTCGGAAATCCCCGGGACTTACGCGAGTCCCGGGGCTCTGCACACGCCGGTAGGCCTATTGAACATAGGCGCACCGGCGAGCAGGGCTCTTAAAATCCGCCCCTGCGTTTGTTTTCAACGTTCGTGATGCTATGCCACAGTTAGTGTGTGATTGGTTGTACTTATTTAAATTGCCCCTTGTCATCCTCTCTGGTTGAGTGTTTTGCCATTATGATTGATGCATATGTTAATGTCTGTTGTCAATTTTGAACTGGTAAGGTGCCGTTTTTTAGAATTCATGTGCTTGGTTTTTGAGAATTTATGTGCTTTGTCTTTTTTAAAGAGTTGAGAATGGCAGATCTTTTTAAGATGAGTTCATTTTTTTTTTCATTTTTTGTAGAGTTTCTTTTTGTTAGGAAATTTATTTACAAATTATTTGAATGGGGTTCCATACATTTTGAAATACATTTTTGGGTTTGTTATTTGTGACAGTTGAGTGAACCAGCACATGAATGAAATCAAAGGTGGGCGTTGTGATTCCTCTTGGGGCCCATTGTGTGGTAAGAGGCAGTGGATGTAAATTAAGTTAACATCATTTTTCTGATACCTATTTTTATGTAACTTATATCCTTATATATTTTTTTAAATGTTTATATATTTATATGGTTTTCCCCTATGATATATAATTGCTTTGTTATATATGGGATTGCCAGGAACCAGTATGTGCGCTTTGCAGATATTGAAAAATTCTGCTGTATGATTGGTGAAGGGTGGCCATCCATGGTATAATTTTACCCCTATTTTTTGTGAATTACATTGGATGTCAACCCTACTTTGTATTCATTTTAAATTTCTGGTTTTACTTTTTAAAACTTTTAAAATGGTTGACCCATTAAATTTACTGAATGTATTACAGTTTTATGTCCCAGAACAGTCTCTTCATTCCCAAGATCTGTGATTGTTCAAAGTTCCTTCTGTTAGAGATGCTCGCTTATCAGAAACAAAGAAGTGGGCCTTCTCTGTTGCTGGTCCATTAATATGGAATTCCCTACCAAAGGAATTACATGATATTTCTGATTTTACATTTTTGGAAAACAACTGTAACCTTTATTTTTTTTAGAAGCTTATGAGAAGTGAATATATAAGTTGTATTTATAATTATTTATGTAAGTTGTTTACGGAAGCGTATCGGTAGTGAATGAATGATTTGTATTTTATGTATTGTAATTCAACCAGCACAACAGGTTTGTTTTAGGTGGGAAATAAATGTTTTTAAGTAAAGAAATGAATTGCAATGTCCTCACCTGATATTTAGGAAAACATATATATAGGGAATTACAGTAGTCCATGGTGGAAAAAACAACTCCCTGAATAGTCACCCTGAAATCTTCCTTATCTAAGATATATTTTAAGCATAACTTATGAAGCTTGAAAAATCAGGCTCGGCAACTGCTCACAGCTGTTCCCCGAAAGAAAAAGCCGAATCCCTTTATATGCCAAGGTTCTTAACCGAGGATAGAACTGGAACCATCAAATCATCAAAATATAAATGCACTGGATCACTCTTTCTAGGACCCCTGAAAATATGGAGCATCTCTGTCTTTGCAACATTCAGCAATAGAGATGTGAATCGTGTCCTCGATCGTCTTAACGATCTATTTCGGCTGGGAGGGGGAGGGAATCGTATTGTTGCCCTTTGGGTGTGTAAACTATCGTGAAAATCGTTAAAATCGTGAGCCGACACACTAAAACCCCCTAAAACCCACCCCCGACCCTTTAAATTAAATCCCCCACCCTCCCGAACCCCCCCCCAAATGCTTTAAATTACCTGGGGATCCAGCGGTGGTCCAGAACGGCGGCGGTCCGGAACGGCCCCCTCAATTGAATCCTGTTGTCTTCAGCCGGCGCCATTTTGCAAAATGGCCGCCGCAAAATGGCGGCGGCCATAGACAAAAACGATTCGACGCAGGAGGTCGTTCCGGACCCCCACTGGACTTTTGGCAAGTCTTGTGGGGGTCAGGAGGCCCCCCCAAGCTGGCCAAAAGTTTCTGGGAGTCCAGCGGGGTTCAGGAAGCGATTTCTTGCCGCGAATCATTTTCTGTACGGAAAATGGCGCCGGCAGGAGATCGAGTGCAGGAGGTCGTTCAGCGGCGGTCCGGAACCCCTGCTGAACGACCTCCTGCAGTCGATCTCCTGCCGGCACCATTTTCCGTACGGAAAACGATTTGCGGCAAGAAATCGCTTCCTGAACCCCGCTGGACTCCCAGAAACTTTTGGCCAGCTTGGGGGGGCCTCTTGACCCCCACAAGACTTGCCAAAAGTCCAGCGGGGGTCCGGAACAACCTCCTCCGTCGAATCGTTTTTGTCTATGGCCGCTGCCATTTTGCGGCGGCCATTTTGCAAAATGGCACCGGCTGAAGACAACAGGATTCAATTGAGGGGGCCATTCCGGACCGCCGCCGTTCTGGACCACCGCTGGATCCCCAGGTAATTTAAAGCATTTGGGGAGGGGGTTCGGGAGGGTGGGAGATTTAATTTAAAGGGTCGGGGGTGGGTTTTAGGGGGTTTTAGTGTGCCGGTTTTCCTGCCCTCCCCCTTCCCCCGATTTACGATTTTTTAACGATAAATCGGGGGAATTGGTATTGTATCGTGGCCCTAACGATTTTTGACGATTTAAAATATATCGGACGATATTTTAAATCGTCAAAAAACGATTCACATCCCTTTTCAGCAATAAATGATTTGAAGAATATATCAAGATTTGAAAGTTAGGGCCCCCCGTATGCATACATGGCTGTTTGAAAATCGCTTGGGGCTCAGTGTGCAAAAGTATGCACACAATCCAATTTTGAGCATAATTTTATACTCAATGGAGATAGGCATTCTGGGGCAGACTTGGGACTTACATGCATACCTTTTTTTATTTTTAAAAATATGTGCATAAGTTAACTTGAACAGGTGATAGTTTTGAAAGAACTGGTGTAACTTTCTGCAGGTAAGTTTGTGCATGTACCAGGACACTTATCCTGGTATACTTTATTTGGGATAAAGTCTGCATATAAAAGTAATGGCTAGACTTTTTCCTAGAGGTTACAATTATAAAATTATACTTCCTAGTCAACTGCAAATATTTTTGTGAATTTTGTGGAATACTTATTGAGTAAAAGAAATACCTATTCAATAAATCTTGATCTAAGAATATTGATCATAATAAAATTTGTAGCAGCATGTCCCCATTATGAGTATGCCCAAATTCCTCCCCCCCCTCCGAAAAGTATATTGCATTTGCTGCATGACTCTGAAAATCCTTAATGCTGAATGAAAGAATCTGTGATCAGTAGGGATTTCTTCCCCCTAACCCTACCAAAGAAAGGTGACTTCCTCCACAAACCTCCTCTCAGCACCATCATAACCTTCTCCCAAAAGTGCCTTCATTCACCAATGGGGTGTGAGGGTATGGGGAGGAGCTAATGGCACTCTTAGGAGGTGACCTCAGTGTATCCTTGTGTGTGTAAATACTTACAGGCAGATTTCACTAGGGAATCTAGGAACAACCAAGCCCCACTTAGACCAGACCCATGCTCCATCCCTGTTTTAAAGACCAAATGTTGTGCACCTACCAGGAGATATGCACATACTCATGCACTTTTAAATATCTACATGGTGTGTGCTAGTCCAACTTATGCCCATATCTTTCAGCATTGGCATGTGTAGGGCTTTTAAAATTCACCTTTTAGTGTACATGCTATCCTTTATTGCATAGCTTCCTTTTATATATCTCGATCTATCTAGAAAAGAGCGACATCTTTTCTATCTATATATATGAAAAACAGTGAAATTAAAACTAGATCTGCACTGTATGGACATAAAGATGAACTGTAAATATTTATATACAAAGGAGTAGATTTTGAAAACTAGCGCGTGCACGTCCATGTGCGCATGCTACCGGAGTGCGCATGTTATAAAATCGGGGGTGGGCGCATGCAAGGGGGTGCACATTTGTGCAACCTGCACGCTGACGCCTGCTTCCTTCCCCAGTTCCCTCCCAGTCCACTCCAATTTAGGAGCGGCCTGGGAAGGAACTTCCCTACCCCCTATTCTAACCTTCCTACCCCTTCCCCTAACCTTACCACCCCCTACCCCTAGCCTAACCCCCCCAAATCCTTTTCTTACCTGTTGTACCTGCTTCGAGCAGGCGCAGGTTGTATGCTCCGGCATCCTGCTGGCACATGATCCCATCGCACAGCAGCAAATGGCCCTTGAGCCATGCCCCTCCCTGCCCCTTTCCTGAGGCCCCAGGACTTACACGCATCCCGGGGCTTTACGCACTTGGTTGGGCCTTTGAAAATAGGCCCAGCGCGCGTAAGGCCACCTATGTGCATAAATCCCCTAGATTTACGTGAGTAAGGTTTTTAAAATCTGGCCCAAAGTTAAGAGGTGACCTTAGCCTATCCAAAATTCCCTTTATCTTTTCAATTTCAGAAAATTGAACAATATTATACAGCAAGAATATTTTCTATGCAGTTGCTAATGTTTCTTAGTGCATGGTTTACAAGTACTTTTATCACAGTGCCAAACTTATATCAACTTATTATTATTATTTGTTTTTTTGCACTAGCTGTAAAAATGGTTGATATGCCAGTGTGTTTGGCATCATTTGAACATAATCAGGTTCATTTGAGTCCTGAGAAAAACTGATTTATATAGCTAAATTTCTTCATAAAAGGATCATGTGAAATCTAAAGAAAATTACTAAATGACATCATACATTAAGCAGAGAATGGAGAAAAAAGAAAAATGGTTCTTATTAGTTTATATTTTCAGAGGTCCATATTAATTTATGTTTTCTGAACTAGCAAAAGGAATCACTTTCAATGTGATACAGGCAGAATTAAATCAAATATTTCTACTAGCATTAGAGGATGGAATCTGTCATCATATTAGAAAAATAAACGTTGAATATTTACCAGAAAAATAAAGCCACCATTATTTCATTTTTCTCCTCAGGAAATAGAACCTGTTTTCCAGGTCCAACCTGTAATCCATTCACATGGTTGGCTATGCTAGTATCTTGTCCCAATTATACTTATGAGGTAAGATAATCCAAACCCATCAATTGTGTTTAAATCTGTTGCTTAATCCCATGCATTTGAGAGGGTTTCTGTGCACCACTAAAAGTAAAGTGCTATGGTAATGTGTAATATTACTACACATGCAAGAAGACATGCAACATGAGATTTCAAGATGGAACCCATTAGTTGATGTACAGTTATTAAATATGATGTTGATTTGCTGGTTGTAACTTGCTAGAGTACAGTTTTATTTAGGCATTTAATTAATATTAATAAATAAAGACAAATATTCACTCCCCCATCTCTACAATGTTTCCACTGTTTGCTATTCCATTGAGTTCAGTAAAGTTGACAGCTTATGAAAGTCCATTTAATGTAACAGAATTTCCAGTCAAATTTGTACATCTCTATCTATTGCGAAATCTTGAAAATTTTCAGCATAGTACTAAAAGTCCTTGAAAATTAGGGAAAGTACTGCCAGAGATATAACCTATTTCCTGTTCAGATTAGCACATGCTTTGGAGACAGATTGAATCACTCATGTTATTTATTTAACACAAGCCGTAAAGCCCGTTAAAACGGGCTACATCCCTCTGTCTCTCACCTCCCCCTCATTCTCTCTCCCCTCACTCTTCACCACCCCCCTCCCCCACCCACTCCTCTCCACCCTCCCTCTCCTCTCACTCAGTCCCCCCTCTCCCTCACTCCCTCCCACTCAGTCCCCCCTCTCCCTCCCTCCCACTCACTCAGTCCCCCTCTCCCTCCCTCCCTCCCTCCCTCCCACTCACTCAGTCCCCCTCTCCCTCCCTTCACCCACCTCCATTTCCTCCCGGCGCCGTAAGCGCGACTTCCCGCAACCCTCACCCGGCTCCATTAACTCCTCCCGCTCCTGCCGGCAGATCTCGGGGGGGGGGGGCGCGGGAGTGACACCCCCCCCCCGAGATCTGCCGGCAGATCTCGGTGGGGGGGGCGCGGGAGTGACACCCCCCCCCCCCGAGATCTGCCGGCAGATCTGGGGAGGAGAAGCAGCGGCACCGCGCGTGCGCGGCGCCGCTGCTTCTCCTCCCGCTCCTGCGGCCCCACCGCCATTTTTTTTTTCTGATCGACATCCTTGCCCGCACATGCGCAGTAGAGCTGCGCTCTACTGCGCATTTGCGGGCCGTCGGTCACAGGCCATTTATAAGGTAGATTGCTTCCATTAGTCTTTTTATTTGATTTTTTAGAGCAGAGTTTCTCAACCCAGTCCCTGGGACACATCTAAACAGGCTTTCAGGATAGTCACAATCAATATATGCATGGAATTGATTTGCATATGAAGGAGGCAGTGCATACCAATTTATCTCATGCATGTTTATAGTGGCTATCCTGGAAAATTGACTAACTGTGTCATTCCTGAAAACTGGATTGAAAACCCCTGTTTTTGAGTATAATTTTGAAAAGGACTTCCGTGACTAAAACAATATTTTATGCAGATAAATTGCCTTTTTCAAAATTGCCCACCCAATGGGGCAGATTTTCAAAGGGGCGTAACTTTGCCAACAAAGGTAGGTGGGGTTTAGATAGGGCTGGAGGTGTGGGTTAGGTAGGGGATGGGAGGTGAAGGTGCGGGGGGGTGGAAGGAAAGTTCCCTCCGAGGCCGCTCTGATTTCGGAGCAGCCTCGGAGGGAACGGAGGCAGGCTGCGCAGCTTGGCGCGCACAGGCTGCCAATTTTGCACAGCCTTGTGCGCGCCAACCCCGGATTTTAAAGGATACGCGCGGCTACGTGCGTATCTATTAAAATCCGGCATACTCTAGTTCGCGCCTGGTGAGCGGGCGTACTTTATTAAAATCTACCCCAATATGTGGGAACACTTGTGTACATATGTCATGCTCATGCATAAGTTTATTGAGACTGAGTGGAGGTATTCCTCAGGGCAAAGTTGGGAAAGGGTTTGGACTTATGTGCATACTTAGGGTCGGATTTTAAATGCCCTGCGCGCGTAAATCCAGCCGGATTTACGTGCGCGGGGCCCTCGCGCGCCGGCATGCTTATTTTGCATCGGCAGCCGGCGCGCACAGAGCCCCGGGAAGCTCGTAAGTCCTGGGGCTTTCTAAAAGGGGCGTGTCGGGGGCGTGTCCAAAAGGATGCGGCGTTTCGGGGGCGTGACGTGGCATTGTGGGGGCGGGCCCGGGGGCGTGGCGCCGGCCCAGGGGCGTGGTCAAGGCCTCCGGACCAGCCCCTGGGCCGGGTGATGGTGCGCCAGCAGCCCGCTGGCGCGCATAGATTTACGTCTGCTTTTAGCAGGCGTAAATCATGAAACAAAGGTAAGGGGGGGGTGAAAAAGTTCCCTCCGAGGCCGCTCCGATTTTGGAGCGGCCTTGGAGGGAACGGAGTAAGGCTGCGCGGCTCGGCACGCTCAGGCTGCCCAAAATCGGCAGCCTTGCGCGCGCCGATCCCGGATTTTATAAGATACATGCAGCTACGTGCGTATCTTATAAAATCCAGCGTACTTTTGTTCGCTCCTGTTGCGCGAACAAAAGAACGCAATCGCGCAAATTTTTAAAATGTACTCCTTAGCGTATGTGTGTAAATTTTCATGAAAAATTTGCATGGACGATTTAGCTGCTATAAATTGTGTGAGTAGATTTGGTGGGATAATTTTCAAAGCAGTCTTTTGTGTGTAAACCTTCTTTGAAATTTAGATTAAATCCTGCACAAACTTGTTGACTTTATTATGCACTATGTTTCAAAATTAACCCCTTAGTAATTTTTAGAGGCATTTATGGGAGAAAATCACCATTTTACCCACATAAATGCTGTCTTCTAAAATTTCTTTCTTGATATATGAGGAAAAATACATGTGTATACCTTGTGAGGGAGTAATTTCCCGACATATTGGAGAGGCATTCTAGTAGGTGGTACCTGAGTAGTGACTGGATTTACTGTACACACATGCGGTGAATTTTCAAAAATGAACATACACATGTGTATGTGAAGCACCACACATATTCCATATTTTATAAATTGACCACATATGCACATATATGCAGCTTCACATGCAAATGTATGTGGAAAAACGTGACATGTTAGGGGCATGTTGGGGTGTGTCTTACACCTACATACTAACAAGGTCATTTTCAAAATAGTTATGTGCATAAATGTAGAATATTATCATAGCAATTTTCAAAGGACCACTTACAATGGGTACAGTTTCACTTACACAATTAAAAATTATGGACAAGTCAATGGCATATATTGTAGCAATTTTCAAAAGCCCAGTTATATGAGTAAAGTACATTTACTTCAGTAAATGTTTTTTAAAATCAGATCCATAAGTTGCTATTTTAAAAGCAATGTACAAGCATAGATATGCTAAACTGCTTGCATACTTGACATTTGCTTATTATCTTGCATAGGTGATCTCATACTTATTTATTGTCAACTATCAGCTGTCTTGAAGGTGTGGATAAACTGGGAGGAGTTCGGGCTGCAGGAGGGTCTCCATGATCTGGAGAATTATTGGGTCAATTAATGGAGGAATCTCAATATATACCAACACACACACATAACTGAGGGGTTTCCATGCAGAAGTTGGGTATTTTCTCACATGTAAAATAAACACATATATATTTTTCGATTGCACACATATGTGCATATGTTCTCATGTGTATTGTTTCAATATACATGTGTTTAGCCATTAATGTAGTGGTATATGTATATTTTTTAGGGATGTGCTGAGGGACGCCATACGTTACATTCGGGATTCGTATTCGCCGGGGGGCAGATACGTTGCATTCGGCAAGGGGGGGTCCCTGATATGTTTATATGTTAATTCTTATTTGTCCCAGCTAAAATTAAATTAATTACAACCCCCCACCCACCCTCCTGACCCCCCCCCCAAGACTTACCAAAACTCCCTGATGGTCCAGCGGGGGGTCCGGGAGCCATCTCTTGCACTCACACCCACGGCTGCTGGTTTCAAAATGGTGCTGATAGCCTTTGACCTACTATGTCAGAGGGGCTACCGGTGCCATTGGTCAGCCCCTGTCACATGGTAGGAGCAATAGATGGCTGGTTGCTTATAAATTAGCAGCATATTTGTCTTGTTGGACTATAAATGGGATAGTTTCAGGATCCATTTGTCCAAGGACATTCAGACTGATCCACATCTTATCCTTATAGCATTCAATGTGGATAACACCTGTACCAGATCTGCCTATCTTTGATGACATGGAGTCTACATCTCTCTCATCCAAAAGGGACATCTTGGGAGTGAGCTAAGAAAGGAATGTGTAGATGACAGAGTATATATTTTCTCTTTCGGCCTGCACTTGTATTCATTATATCTGGTATTTTCTCTCTAAGGACCAGAAACCTATTTTTGATATAAACTTTTGAGAAATTTTCTTTACAGTTTGTAATAGTTAAGTCCATCATCACAATTTAAGGTTTAAATACATTTGTAACTCTTCTCTACTAAAGTCTTTAAGTGGAGGATTAAAGCCAAATGCCATCTATCAGATCTATTATCTTTCTTTATGTGAAGTAGGTTTTTAAGCATTCTTCTCCTTTTGTGTTCCAATTTTGGTGTTAATTGTCAAATCTCAATTTCTTACCTTTCAATCCTGTAGCTTGCAATCTACTCTCATCCCTAATGCAATACCTGAAGGGTACTCTCCTAACTCCGCCTTTCTCCTCTTTTGATCTCCTGGAGATAGTCAGGATCCCCTCAATAGTGCCACTGGTCTTCTTCTCTTCCCAACTCCTCTTTCCAGGGAATGAATGTAGATTTGTTCCTCCTTGAGGACACAGTTGGGAGACACCACTTCATAAAGAATTCAGATAAAAACTGAGTCCCTAGGCCCTAGGGAACTCAGATAAAACAAAATCAACGTCCCTTAAAGAAAAGGGGAAACCTTTGCAAATACATGGCAAGTAGCAGGAAGGGTAGAAAAAAATCTTTCTCCTCGACAACAAACATTTTTTTGCATAAACTGTGGAAAAATCATGAAGGCAATCTATTTTCTTTACTTCTCCCAGATCTCAATTATGGAGATACAAAGGCACTTCCCTGAAAAAAGAAAAGAGAACAGCAAAGTTGACTTAGAAAATAACCACTGCTATTACTAGCAACAGTAGCATGGAATAGACTTAGAGGTAGATCTTTAAAAAGTACGCTGGATTTTATAAGATACATGTGTAGCCACGCATATCTTATAAAATCCTGGGTCGGCGCACACAAGGCTGCACAAAATCGGCAGCCTGCGCGTGCTGAGCCGCACAGCCTGCTTCCGTTCCCTCCGAGGCCACTCCGAAATTGGAGCGGCCTCGAAGGGAACTTTCCTGCCGCGTCCTCCCACCTTCCCCTTCCTTCCCCTACCTAACCCACCCCCCTTGCCCTACCCAAATCCCCCCCCCCACCTTTGTTGGGCAAGTTACGCCTGCTTGAAGCAGGCGTAACTTGCGTGTGCCGCCTCGGCACCCCCCGGAACAGGCCGCAGTGCCGGGGGACTCGGGACTGTCCTCTCAGCCCACCCCCGAACCGTAACCACGCCCCGGACCCACCCCGGACCGCCCTGACCCCGGACACACCCCCTCCCGCCCCTTTCATGAAGCCCCGGGACTTATGCTCGTCCCGGGGCTTTGCGCGCACTGGCAGCCTTTGCAAAATAGGCGCGCCGGCGCACGAGTGCCCTGTGCGCGTAAATCCAGGAGGATTTACGCGCACAGGGCTTTTAAAATCTAGCCCTTAGTTTTTGGGTACTTGCCAGATTCTTATGACCTGGATTGGCCACTGTTGGAAACAGGATGCTGGGCTTGATGGACGCTTGGTCTGACCCAATATGGCATGTTCTTATGTTCTTAAGAACATATTGTCCCTAGGAAGTTCAATTTAAGATTCAACAACTTTAAATAGTGACATTCATTTATAAAGTCTGGAAGCTCACCACTTACAGTCACACATGGGAGAGCTAAATATATACCAAAGCTAACTCTGTTTCCCCCCCCCCATACTTAATCAATCATTCCTTTGGCTATAGATTATTTAGGTTATCTACATATTGTATGGATGAGATGCAGCTTAGGAAGATTACAGTTCTAATCTTCAAGTGATAGCCATGTTCTAAAGGCTTATCTTGTGAGTGTCCTTACAGGTTACAGGTGATGAAAGTGATTGAGAGGTCCAGGTCATGGAAACTTCAAAGAGTCCCAGGTCATGGAAACTTCAAAGAGTCCCTAACAGCTCACATCTGTAAACTTTTGTGTGAGAAACCTCAAACAGGACACTATCCTA